>NC_051862.1:200481427-200781427 GCF_015732765.1 Culex quinquefasciatus
AAGACTAGAATTTAAAAATGGTCAAAAGTAAGTCCCCAAATGATTTAAAAACATCAGAAAAAAATAAATGCAAAAGCAGAAATTTGCTAACAAAGAAATTAACATTCAAATGACAAAAGCGTTTTAAAATGCGTTATGCTCCTGTGAAGTTTTTTTTTCAACAATTAAGGCTGGTATTTAAAGTTTTTGTCCCCTCCTTCAAAATTGGCCCGAAACATCAGGGGGGAAAAAAATTTCAAAAAACTTCAAAATTGAATCAATTTAAATCAATTTAAAGTGCATTCCCATGCGTTTAGAATCATTTTTAACATGTTTGGGTTAATTTAAAAATCTTAAGAATTTTTAATGTTCATTATCACAAAAAGTTTTTTTTGCTGAAATTTTTGTTTTCGTCAAATCTTACATTTTTGAAACCTAATGATTGCAAAACAACTGAACTAGTGTAAAATGCATTTTAAATCACTTTTTTCATGCAAATTCTGAAACTATGGTTTGATTAAGGCTAGGGACCATCCACAAACCACGTGGACACTTTTTTGGATATCTCAACCCCCCGCCCCCCTCCCCTTGTGAACAATTGTCCATACAAAAAAAACTTTTTTGTATGGAGCGTGGACAATCGCCATACCCCCACAAAGTGTCCACGTGGTTTATGTATAGTCCCCTACCAACTGTACGGATTTTTTCCTTACCGTATAGATTTTCGACCCTCTCCGCAGATTTTAAACAGGCCGGATTTTTTGTACGGAATTTTTCGCATAATACGGATTTGTACGGATTTTTTAACAACTTTTTTGATTGGGTCAAAGCTTTTGCTAATTAGAAATTTTTATTTAACTGTCAGTTTGATTTTAAAGAGATAACTTACATAATTTTCCGGGTTTTCCTCACTTTAAACTTGATTGTCAATAATTGTTCTTTTCAAATTCCTTACAAAACATATTTATCAAATAAAAGATCAAAAGGCTTTCTATAGCTTGTGAAAACCTTGTGTTGTGCTTGTATTTATAGGACCTTTCCAATAAAAGCTCTAGAAATGTTTTCGTGAAAACAAACTTTTAAACGTTTAACAAAAATAAAAAAAATAAAAATAGTATACGGATTTTTGCTCAGCAAGAGTTGGTAGCCTTAGGTTTGGTATTTCATTATTTATATTTTTACGTCCCGAGAATAACGCGTTTTAATGTTTGACTTCGAATAAACAAAATTGAGAGCACGCCATGTAAACAATAACAAACACGTTTTGTTTGGTTGACGATTCTGTGCATTGTCCTGAAATGTGGTTGAGTTTGGTTGCTGGAGTCCCGAGTTATAATTAAAATTGCTTACGGTATTTAACCTTGTACCTGTGTCAAATACGTTCTAACCTGAGATCACAAAAATGACGAAGTTCCGAGAAAGTTGGGGATCTGTGAAAGTCATAAGCCAAATCCCTCTCTGTGAGCTATACACAAAATGACGTTCTTTCAAAACTCAATTCGGCCCAAAATGCACGTGCGACAAGATAGCACGATAGCGATGAATTGCATTTTAAATTGCTTTCAGTGATGTTCATATTTTTTACTATGAAACTAACCAATAACATGATTATCCGATTCTAACTGTTTTACTGAGGATATTTAAAATATACTCGAACGTTCAAAGTAAAATTGATGTGTAATTTTGATGTTGGATATGTGCTGGTTTTAAAATTGGAAATTATTTTCTACCAAAACTTTTCAAATTTGTCATCCGATTTTTTTTATTTCTGCAATTGGCAAACGAATTGGACGAAAAAAAAAACAGCGATTTCGTACACAATTGCTCACATTTCGCTTTTGAAACGACGATGTTTTCGAAGCTTGTTGCAGACGTGCTTTCGTAACAGCCTTGGAGTTCCTTTAGGATCGTGTACAACCCACAGATCGCAGCTTGTCCTATATATCTATAGTTTTTGCCATCACTGCACTCACATCCACCTCAGTTTATAGCAGTTTATTCTTCGTGTTATAAAAACGATTGAAAATCCCTATACTATTAATCGCTCCATTTTCAGGTACTCATCGCTAGTCTGTCGCAGCTGTGAATTTCCTTTTTTAACCCAAACTTTTGAAGCAAAATTTTGCAATAATGAATCAAATTTTATTCATTCCTAACCGAAGCACAGCTGCAACAAATTAATATCGTACCATCAATGACACTCTTCCACTAACAACGTTCTTTCGTTTTGGTCTGCTTCCCCGAATGTGTTTTGTTCCAAAAACCTGCCGATCCTTGCAGGTGCGACGCGTCCGGGACTACTCGACGGGCCAGCTGAACTGGGTGCGCGAGAACTACGTGTTCCAGCGCAACAAGATCCGCAAGTTTAGCGCCCACCAGGCGTTACGACTGCGCGAGGGCTACAAGTACCAGCAGCAAACGCTCAACAAGGTGCTGGAGAATCTGCCCAGCTTTTACTTCGAGAACTGCCGCGGCCGCAACGAGGACGACGAGGACTTTGAAGGTCAGTTTTTTTTTGGTTCAAATATTATGGGTAGATCTTCGAGTGTTTTCTTTAAAATGTTGGGATTTAAGGTAAAGATTAATGATTGTATAGATAACGCTTTAGCCTTTTGTAGTGTAATGAATAGTATTACTCTAAAATTTAACTAGTTTGCCTTTTTTAATGGTTCAATGTTTTATTTTACTTTTAAACCTTGCTTTCGTAACCTTCTTTTTCGTAACATTCCCCAACATGATTTGGACAGCACTCCCCGCAATTGTTTATGTCCGTCCCTTTATTTTTCACTCTCCTTTTCTAATATTGAATGATTTATTTCACAACATTCATCAATCGTTCCCACCCTTACCTGTGTTGTGACACGTCACGTTCACACGTTGCTGGGCAAACCACACGTCGTCGTACCACGTATCCTGGTGAAACTGCGCACAAATCAAACACAAACAAAAAAATCAACGAACACACGCATAACAACAACCAACAACAGGAGCCCTGGCAGTGGACGATGGCCCCTACCGGAAATGGGAGCAAATGACAAAACTGTGATCGGAAAAAGCTCCAACGACAATATTTTAATCGTACCCTCTGCATACTCAACTCAACTCAACGACCGAACGAGCCGGGAATGCGACGTGGAGTCCTGATCCAGATGTTCGGCCGACACAAACTCACAATTCCAGTAGAAGTAGAACTTTTCCCTAGCAAATCAACCCCAACCGCATAATTAGAGCGACTAATTAAGTATGAGTTATTTTTGTTATTTTATTATTTATATCGTTATGCATCAAAATTCTCATCATCTGTATAAAATATCATCCACAAAAATGTAACAATAATGATCATGGAATTGCTTTTACTAACCGACTAACTCTAATTTTAAATTCTTACCTCTTAAGCTTTTGTAATGTAATTGTAATTATCAGATATTTTAATTGAAAAATGCTATTTAGGGGAAATTCTATGTTTGACAGGTTATGCTCTCGCTCCTAACTCCATCCAATTAGTTGATTTTCACTATTTAAACAACTAAATTTTGCAAAACTTTTGATAGAAACTTGCCTGCTCACTTCTTGTTGAGCTATTTATCACTCGATTTCAGTTGAAAACGCATTTAATTAGCTTTAATCAAATGTCAAAGTTCTGACCTGCCAACATTAGAGGCACGCTGGAGTTAGATGCTGTTCCCCTAGTCCACCTCAAGATGGTTGGTTCATATTAATTTATTATTTCTATAAATTCAATATATTGAACTTCATATTGTCTGATCCTTAGAGGTTTGTCGCACCTTCAAAACTTCCACTTAAGTGCTAATATTATTGAATAGGGTTGTCAGATCTTCAAGATTTTAAGTTATTTTAAAGGTTTTACGATTTTCCTACCAATTTTGAGTTTTATTTTTTTAGGTCGTTACCCTCCAAAATTGGTTAGAAAAGTCAGGGGACAAAAAATATGTTTCCCCCAATGGAAAATTTCTATGCAAATGGAAATCTAATCAACTCAAAACAATCTAAAATATCTTTTTCTGCATTGATAATCATATTAAGCTTGTTTCGGCTCGTTTAAAAATATTTTGAACTTTTTATGAAATTACAATGTTTTGCACCATAAAACTTTTTTCCCAAAAAATAAAATATTTATATAAAATATAAAAATTTATTTTTGTCCTCCCACCCCCTCGACTTTGGTCAGAGTCGAGGGACATAAACTTCAAAAATATTTGCAGCGACCATACTGAAAAACGCAAATTCATTGATATTTCATAGAAATCCATGAAGAAAAAATTCAACTTCTTTGAAAAATGCGTTTGTTTTTTTTTGCGATAAATAGTATTTTTATATTTTTGCAGGCAATAGAAATGGATTTTAGTACAAGTAACTTTTTTAAAACTTTTTTTTCGTAAAATCACGATAACTCGTGATGTTTATAAGCAAACCCCTTATGTCTATATATCAAAATTTTTGTAATTGTCTGCTCTACAATTTTGTAGAACATTGTTACACTCTAAAAACCAACCCTGCAAAGTTAGAAAAAACACGAAATTTCAAAATGAAAAATTTTGTTCTAAATGAAAAAATGACAATGTAGATTCGAAAAGAACATTAAATTTCCCACAAAATGACATGTTCCAAAATTTTTAGCAAATGACACCAAATTTCTATCTCATCACCGTTTCAGGCTGCAAATTATTGAAAAATACCTCTTTTTTCGCATGTTCAAAAATTGATGGGGTCGTACCGCCCCTCCGCCACGAGATATCAAAAAACGGACCTCGGATTCGTGATCAGGGACAAAAGTTTCCCCTTAGGACAAAGTTTCACGCAAATCGAAGAGGGTCAGGGCAACTGCTGTGTGAGTTGGCGGAGAATTACCCATGTTCTAGAAATTGATATCTGAAAAATGTTGAGTATTTTGCATAAATTAATAGTATAGGTTAATTTTGAGATAAAGAGGGCACACTTGATAATTTTCTTTGAAAATTTGTATTGTTGTGTACTCAAATTGATTGCACTAAAGTATTTTTTCAAGTTCTGTAAATTGATTTTTGAACATTTTCCATCAATAAAATATAACGGTCATCGACAAGAATTTTAAAGGTTTTGTCTTTCAAAATAAGAATAGCTTTTTCTATTTTTCGAAAAGCCATGAGTTTTGAAAACTATACAGCAAAAAATCGATGGTAAAATCGCATAGAAAAGCATGCAAATCATCTTTGATAAAAAACACTTAATGTTATACACTGCATGTACAATTTTTGTAAACACAAAAAAAGCATCTGACGGGATTCAAACCCAGTACCAACAGTAAGAATTGGCGCGTTAGCCCGCTCGGCCATCAAACTGATTGGAAAGGATATACACATATATGAGCAATTTTCTACGATATCGGCCGATTTCGATCATTTTTTATTTTTTTTGTATTTTTTTATTTGGCTCAAACTTGGGGGCCTTCTCTATGACCAAAGTTATTCTGTGTCATTGGTTCATCCATACACGTCTCCATACAATTTTGGCTGCTGTCCATACAAAAATGGTACAACTGTAAGTTTTGAGGGATTTTCGGATTGGGTGTCTTGGGCAAAGTTGTAGGTATTTTTGAGGACCATTGAGAAAAAATAGGTACACGGAAAAAATTGCGATTTCTTAATCAACTTTGGTCACAAAACTCAATTACCCAAAAATACGTATATTTTGATTTTCGAGATTTTTTTTTATATGTTTTAGAGGACAAACCCCTGCAACATTTGAGCCATAGGGGAAGTATGCTCAAAAATCTGCCGACGAGCTATAGGATTTTGAAAAACTCGAAATTTAATGCAAAAACAAATATAAAATTATAATTGCAATCGAAAAGTACTTTACAGATTTTTTGATAAAGGGTTCCGTTGTCAAGATATAGCCACCGAGAAATTGATTTTAGCGAAATATTTGCAGTTTTTCGATTTTTGAAAATGGTGACCATGAGTGACCATTTCTGTTTTTTTTTATGTTTAGAAAATTTGCTATACAATTACCTAAGCGACATTGAAGGTTGGACTTCTGATTGTTTTCGGAGTCTCACCAAAACAACCCTCAAATTTATAATGTCGATATCTCAGCAACTAATGGTCCGATTTTCAAAGTTAAAACATGAAACATTCGAGCAATTCTCTACGAAATCGGTCTTTTTTCTTCAATTTTAATTTTTGTATTTTTTAATCCGACTGAAACTTTTTTGGTGCCTTCGGTATGCCCAAAGAAGCCATTTTGCATCATTAGTTTGTCCATATAATTTTCCATACAAATTTGGCAGCTGTCCATACAAAAATGATGTATGAAAATTCAAAAATCTGTATCTTTTGAAGGATTTTTTTGGTCGATTTGGTGTCTTCGGCAAAGTTGTAGGTATGGATACGGACTACACTGGAAAAAAATAATACACGGTAAAAAAAATTTGGTGATTTTTTTATTTAACTTTTTATCACTAAAACTTGATTTACAAAAAACACGATTTTTAATTTTTTTTATTTTTTGATATGTTTTAGAGGACATAAAATGCCAACTTTTCAGAAATTTCCAGGTTGTGCAAAAATCATTGACCGAGTTATGAATTTTTAATCAATACTGATTTTTCAAAAATCGAAATTTTGGTCGTAAAATTTTCAACTTCATTTTCGATGTAAAATCAAATTTGCAATCAAAAGTACTTTAGTGAAATTTTGATAAAGTGCACCGTTTTCATGTTATAGCCATATTTAAGTGACTTTTTGAAAATAGTCGCAGTTTTCATTTTTTAAAATTAGTGCACATGTTTGCCCAGTTTTGAAAAAAATATTTTTGAAAAGCTGAGAAAATTCTCTATATTTTGCTTATTCGGACTTTGTTGATACGACCTTTAGTTGCTGAGATATTGCAATGCAAAGGTTTAAAACCAGGAAAATTGATGTTTTCTAAGTTTCACCCAAACAACCCACCATTTTCTATCGTCAATATCTTAGCAACTAATGGTCCGATTTTCAATGTTAATATATGAAACAATTGTGAAATTTTCCGATCTTTTCGAAAAAAATATTTTCAAAATTTTCAAATCAAGACTAACATTTTAAAAGGGCGTAATATTGAATGTTTGGCCTTTTGAAATGTTAGTCTTGATTTGAAAATTCCGAAAATATTTTTTTCGAAAAGATCGGAAAATTTCACAATTGTTTCATATATTAACATTGAAAATCGGACCATTAGTTGCTAAGATATTGACGATAGAAAATGGTGGGTTGTTTGGGTGAAACTTAGAAAACATCAATTTTCCTGTTTTTAAACCTTTGCATTGCAATATCTCAGCAATAAAGGTCGTATCAACAAAGTCCGAATTAGCAAAATATACAGAATTTTCTCAGCTTTTCAAAAATATTTTTTTCAAAACTGTGCAAACATGTGCACTAATTTTAAAAAATGAAAAACTGCGACTATTTTCAAAAAAGTCACTTAAATATGGCTATAATTTGAAAACGGTGCACTTTATCAAAATTTCACTAAAGTACTTTTTGATTGCAAATTTAATTTTACATCGAAAAATGAAGTTGAAAAATTTTTACGACCAAAATTTCGATTTTTTGAAAAAATCAGTATTGATTAAAAAATTCATAACTCGGTCAATGATTTTTTGCACAACCTGGAAATTTCTGAAAAGTTGGCATTTTATGTCTTCTAAAACATATCAAAAATAAAAAAATTAAAATAGTGTTTTTTGTAAATCAAGTTTTAGTGACAAAAGTTAAATAAAAAATTTTTTTACCGTGTATTATTTTTTCCAGTGTAGTCTATATCTATACCTACAACTTTGCCGAAGACACCAAATCGATCAAAAAATTCCTTCAAAAGATACAGATTTTTGAATTTTCATACATCATTTTTGTATGGACAGCTGCCAAATTTGTATGGAAAATTATATGGACAAACTAATGATGCAAAATGGCTTCTTTGGGCATACCGAAGGCACCAAAAAAGTTTCAGTCGGATTAAAAAATACAAAAAAAATCGAATGACCGAAATCCTAGAGAACTGCTCATTCGTGAAATTTTTCGATCTTTTAAAGAACAATATTTTGAAGTTTTTTGAATCAAGACTAACATTTCAAAAGAGCGTAATATTGGCTCTTTTGAAATATTATTCTTGATTCGTGGAGGCCGTGTTACGCTTCATACATTTAAAAAAAAAATGTATGGAAATTTTGTTACGAGGGGGTGAGGGGGTCCAAAAATCCATTTTTTTTTGCGTTACGTAATAAAAGACGCTCCTATTGATCATCACAAGCTTGAAAAAATCATAACTTCAAAACCACATTTTTGCGCCCTTTTTGCAAAAGTAATGCTTTTTTCTGCTTTGAATGCTCCCAAATTGCCAAAAAAAAATTAAAAATGGTAATTAATTTAAAGTTTAATTAAAATCCACTTTTTTTTTTAAAGTAATCTAATCTTATCTAATCTAAATCTGACCCAGCCATCCTTTAGAAAGCACCCTGGAGAATGTTGGGGCGATTAATTCCAACATCCCTTCCCTAATTTTGTGGGATACATTTTTGATAAACCCTATCAAATAGCTACAAACTTCTTAAAGCAATAGGGCAAAAGCGAATAATCTTTGGTTTGGTGCCATTCTATAAGTAGAAAGCTTTGCCTTGCCGACATTTTACCTACTATGATGCATCCGAAAAACATTTTCATATCGATTTGTTTATCGGTTACATGAAAATGCAATAACACACTAAAAATACCTATAACTTTCTCTATCCTGTTTACCACACTGCCAGCATAGAAACCATATCGATGCGCCTGCTTTGACGCAAACAAAACATCCCCCGAAGAACGTGACACTGTTCGAAGTCACGGTCAATAGATTTTCCATTTTTCCCTTTCAACAACCCTCTAGCGGGGTGTGTTTTTTTCCTATCATACTTTCCCTATGCCCTTCTTTATTATTATTACAATATCCTTCTTCCCACAAAGCACCAGGTGGATCATGCATACATGTATGTCACCTGTCGACCACCCTCTCTACTGACAGCTGACGAGAATTTAACCACCCCCTTCCTTGTTTAGAAGTGCCCCACCGTAATGGTGGCAGAAGTGGGCAGCCAGGGGAAGCTTTCTTTCCGGAATGCTAAATAGGCCTATTTGTTGAATCTATATCGACCAGCCATAGGGTTGGCTTCTATTATTTCTATGTGAAACGGAAGCACGGTGTGTTTTTTTTACAGTTTTTGTCCGTTTTTATTCAAACAAATTGTTAGAACTCAAAAAATATCAAAAATTTTCCCACCGTGCACTTCCTGGAAGCGATTTTCTTGGGCCATTCGTTTGAAAAGACATTTCCGGGGGCACTTTTTGGAGTGCAGTTTAGCAGCAACGAGGGCATGTGTGGCGCTGACGGACACGGTCGTGCGCTATCGATTCCGGCCTGGAACGAAGCAGCACAGAAGAAGAAGAATAAAGGGGGGGACAATCTATTTGTGCCCAGCTCAGCCAGCTGTCAACGACAAGAACCATGGCATTGGTGGAGCTCTCTTTCTCTCTCTCTCTTTCCTGGTGCACATGGCCATCGTAGCCGGGATCGTGGTTCCCGGGTCAATTGGCCGTTCGCAAGCGCGCTGCCATCAGGGAAGGAAAAAGGGTTCATGGCGCTGCCTCTTCTGGTCGATGTTGCCTTCAAAGGTTCAAGGTTAATTGCCTTTTGCTTCAGCTGGGTTGGCTGGATTTTGCTCCAAGAGTGCAACGAAGAGTAACTGCAGCAAAAGGGGCGGCGTTTTGTTCTATGTGGGAAACGGGCATCGGAAACGGCTTAACCAGGTGGGCTTCAATAGGATCCAGATGAAACAATGCCACTTTGTGATTAGATTAGACCAAGGGCAGAGCCACCGCATGTCCATGTCGAAGGTTCTGTAATGAAGAGGCGATGATGTGTCTTGTCGGAAGTTTTCGAATAGATGGCATGACAAAAGTCAGTACAATTTATGGGCTCCGATGGTGTTCGAACATTGGAACCATGAATGGAGTCCATTTTGATAATTTGATGTCGATTGGACATGCATATTTGTTCCAGGTTGCTTCCCCTTCCAATGAAGTCAAATTATTATTGATAATGAGAATCGATTTTAGCATTAGTGGAAAAGCTGGAGGGAAAAACTTTGACAAATAAGGTACCATTAAGTGTGTTCAGGAAACAAAAACGTGTTTATCCTTGGACATGTATTTATGGAAAATGGAATTACAAACAACATAAAAGATGATTATACTATTTCATAAAATATTGTGAAAAAATTACCTGCCTCAAACTCTATGAACTCATACAATTATTTCATCGAAGCTCTTCTTTTTATGTGAGTAGAAAAAATAATTTAAAAATATGATTATGTTTTGAATAATTGCAATTTTCATCTTCCTTTTACTAATTTCAAGCATTTCATTATTGTGGCATTGACTTTGCACAGATTTTCTAATTTTTTTTCTTTATCAAATGATTCTGTTTTATTTTATTTCAGAACATTGTTAAAATAGAGCTAAATTTCAACAACGAAAACATGTTTCTGGTAGAAAAACTATTGATGGAATTTTGCTTGTTGTTCATACTTAAATAGTTTTGATTCCATTTTAGGTGAAAACGCTTTTTAGAAGCTTGTGATTGAAGGTCTAAGGCCTTTCCCATAAATGCTTTTGCAGCCAAAACCCTCTATAATTTTAATTTATTTGTTAAAAATGTATATCCATGATTCTAATTAGTTGGAAACTCCTGTAGTATTTATTTCAAATAAAATCCAGAAACTGTTCGTTAAAAAAAAAACAAACAAAGTGAAAAACTATTCGTTAACCAGTTGGGCTTCAAAACTTTTTACAAATATTGAAATAATTTGCAACAAATTATTTTTTAATAATTATAAAAAGGTTTCAAAAATTAAGTAGTTTATACCAAACGAGAAAACTTGACCAACATACATTTTCCCACAATTCTTAGAAGTTGTGAAATACAACAATGATTCAAGTTATGTTTATTTTTTTCTTTAAGGCCATTGCAAATCTTAAAAAAATCCAAATGTTATTTTTAATTTTTCCAATCCTCTACAACCCAAAAAAGGTGGCTTTAGACGGGCTTCGATCTAAAAATCGCCAAAAATCCATTTTTCAACCAATTTTGATCCTTCAAAGGCATAGTAAAAAGTACTCTTCAAATTTTAGATAATTTTGGGGTTAGATATTTGGCTTGTTTTATGTGATTTTGCCAATGTTTTTAAAAATGTAATTTTTTATGGGTCAATTTTGGCTGTGTTTTTTGCTAACATTTCCTATATTATAAATTAAAAAAAGTATGCAATAATTTAATGTAGTGTCTCATAATATGCCTCTACGCATTTTTTTACAATTTAAATGTTAATTGATAATGGCAAACAATTGAAAAAATGACTTTAAAAACATGAACAAATTAGAAAGGCAAAATATAATGATAGGATGTGGTAGAAAAGGCCAAATGTTACCAAAAATAAAGATAAACTAAACATGATAAATGAAAATTAAAATACTAAAAATAAAACAAGAAAAACATAAAACAAGAGAAGTGAAGTTTTTTGTATAACAAAATGACCTTCTGAACACTGGACAAATAAAAAAAATCAAAAAAAGGACAGTAGAGGGTTAACTTTTTGTTCCACGTAAAATAGTTAAACATTACAAAAATATACTAAATGAACCTTTCAAATTTATATTTTGCAAAGTTTTAAAATAATATTTGTATTATATAATTTTTGAAAGATGATTGTAAATGGTCTTCTGACCGAGCCACGTATTCCAGTGGTAACGCTTCCGCCTCGTAAGCGGTAGATCGGGGTTCAAATCCCGGCTCGGACCAACACAACTAGTGATCTTTTCCCTTCTGGAATCGATTGCTTAGCAAAGGGAAGGTAGTGTATCGTCACAAACTGGACCTTATCACGACACCTTAGGGAGGCGACCTATGGAATGTTAACATTAACCTTAACATGTTAACATTAAGTCGAGAATGAAACTGCCACTGAATCCGCTTTGTAAATGCCGGCCCCGATACTCTTCAAGGGTGTTCCCCTCAGGAACTGGGAAAGATTTTACTTTTTTACTATTGTAAATGGTCATTTTGAGCAACTTTTGTTCTACAAAAAAACTTCATTTCTCTTTTTTTTTATGTTTTTCTTGTTTTATTTTTAGTATTTTAATTTTCATTTATCTTGTTTAGTTTATCTTTGTTTTTGGTAGTATTTGGCATATTTTATTACATCCTAGCATTACATTTTGCCTTTCTAATTTGTTCATGTTTTTAAAGTCACTTTTTCTATTCAAAGACTACCAAATATCTCAAAAACCTTATGTTTGTTGTTGCGACGAGAATAACGTTCCACTACAGGTTTAGCCGAGTGGGAACAAATCTTTCTTAAGGGAAATGTAGAAAGGAGAAGTAAAAAGTAGAGAAAAGAAGATCGATAGAAAGGCAAAAGAAACGACCAGAAATCACAAGTACGACAAAAATCCGGCCAAGCCGATGCCATCCAAACTAATGAATTAAATAAAGTTTTAGCTAATCGCCAACTAAACACGGTTGCTCAGGATATGAGTGGCCTTCTTTTTTTCGATTTTGATGATTATTTTTACATTTTCTCCGGAAGAACATCTAGAATGATCTCGATCAAGGTAGGAGTAAAACAAATACAAGTACCCTTAGTTTCAAAATAAATCTCGCATTCTTTTTCAAAATGTAGTTAAAACATAGGAACCTATGTTGAGCAGGTAATCTAGAAAATTTAATCTTTTATTAAAAAAAAATCCTGGAACCAAAAACTTCGAAGTAATTAGAGCTGAGGATAAAAACTACAAAAAAAAAGTAAAATGCTTATCGATGAAATTTATGTTTGACGAACAAAATCTGGAAAATATGAAGAAATAAAATAATGAAATATTTATTCTAAAACAAATTATTATTTTTACCAAAAAATACCCTTTTTCTATTTTCAAAAGTATTAAAAAATTTTTAAGGTGTTTTTTGGTACTAAACTACAATTGATGTTATGATTTAGTGTAAATGCTTAAAATTTTCTCCTCTGAATTCCATCGCTCGCAACAGCTAACACATTCTTCTCACGGGTTAGCCCTTTTTTATCATATTCATTCATCGATTTTTACGCCCTCACCATCACGATATGACATCATTCCACTCGAGATAACGCCAATCCCACCAGCCATCGCATCGTCACCGTTCGACAAGATTTCGCCTTCATATTCCATCAAATTGCAAGCGTTCCTTTTTTTTTGCACACTTCTTTCAGACCCAGCACCCTCAGCTGTGAATAATATGTAGTGTAATGCTCTGCACACTCTACATAGGAACGAGCTCGAGCTTATGTTTATTCATCGCGTGCGGCACACATACACCATAACACTTAGGCATACACACACATACAAAGCAGAATCATCTGTTCTGCCGGTTCAACGTTGCAGGAGCTTCGGCTTCTGGAAAATGCTTTTCCCTCTCTTTTTTCTCTCGTCCTGGTTCTGGCTTACATCAAACACTTCCTCGCTTTGTTCTTCCTTTGCTTTCTTTGTTGGGTTTGTTTGTTTTCGTCGCTCACGTGGTTTCCTTCTGGAAGGAGAGAGAAACTTTTTTTTCATTTCCCGGCATCGTAAAAAGGCTGGAGACGCATGGTGGTGCATTAAGCTTGAACGAGATATCATGCGTCTCCACCGGACTCTCATCAAAGGCATTCTCGGGCAACTTGATGAGAATTGAGCAATTTATTTATTGTTCTGCTTTTTTTTTTTATTTGGCTCTACATTTATGGGTATCTTTTCCATGTCCAAAGAAGCATTTTTGCCATGAAAGTTTCCATACAAATTAGATAGCTGATGGTAATTCAAAAATTTAATCAAAACGTTTGTAACTTTGTATTAATTTGATCAATATTTTTAATTAATTTGGTTTCTTCGATAATGTTTGCAATGTAAAATTCAATCACAAGTTGTATTGTCCCAGACTATGCATTTTCTAATTCAAATGGTAAGGTATCATTCTATTGTAGAAAATGTAAAAAACAAAGAATTGAATAAGTGGCTGCAAATACCTGAAAAACTAAAAAGACTAAAGGTGAATGATATGAGCCAAATACTATCTAAAACAAACATAAACTACACAAGATGAATTCAAATAAAAACTTAAAAATGCAGCAAGAAAAATATAAACAAGAGAAGTAAAGTTTTCGTAGACAAAAGTTGCTCAAAATAATCTCCTGAGCACGGGAAAATTCAAAAAAAACGTTAAAGGAATTTGTTATAAATATTTTCGTAACATTATTTAAAACATCTTGAACTATCAATGTAATTTTTCTTCAACTTCTTATGTTTTGCCTTCAAAAGGTTTCAAAACTGAAATCGGTTTGAGAATGCAAAAGAAAAAACCTAAAACTTCTTTGGATAATTGTACTTTAATGGAGTTTCTTTAGTTTTACCAAAATAGATCTCAATTTTAAAAATATTATATCTAAGAAATTGAACTTTGCTCGAACCTTAAAGAAAATGTTGAAATAAAAATTATCGTAGAAAAAACGAAATTCGAAAATCGAAAACCAAAATTTTAGAAAATATCCTCTTTGGATCAGACATGTCAAGGTCTGCCCAGATGGTATAAATTAGAGGTGGGTAAAAAAGAGCGAGCCGCTTAAAGTTATCAATCAATCGTAAAGATACATTATTGAAAATTTCAAAATGTCTACCTTCTAAAAAGTTTATGAGATTTTGGAAAAAATAAATAAATAAATTATTTTGCCTGATCAAACTTTGGCATTTATAGATTTTATTTTTGATTAAATCATAATGTAGAAAAGTGTTTGCCAAATATTTTCATAAAATAAAAAAAGCATGATTTGTCTTAATTTTAGCAATTTCGCTAAATTAATAGAAATTTTCTAAAAAAAATCCTAAATTTAAGTTTGTGTGCTTGCCACATAAAATTATTCCAACGGTTAGGTTTGAGTAGGAATCTTTACAAAGAAATCGCCTATGGTCTTCAGCCAATCTTGTCTTTTTACTTTTTGTTTTTCAAATAAGTTATAAAAGTCCAATAAAAAAATAAATCACACCATTCTTTTAAATAGCCTTTTCAACAAATTTTAGAAAAAAACGAAAGAGCCGTTCAGATGAGCCGCTCATTTTAATGAGCAAGCGCAAATGAGCGGCTACTAAATACGAGCGGTTTTGCCCTTGAGGTATAAATAAAGTGAAAGCTTAGAGAGAGATACGCATTGCGCATTATTTATACAGTGCCGAAACATTCCTGATGACTAGGAATTAAGTGATGTCTTATGAGGGGAATACAAATTGTAGACTTGAAAATGTCCAAGGGGTGATAGGCCTTTTTCAAACTAAACACTAGAATTCAATTTATTGGTTCAATTTATTGGTTGTACCATCCAAATAAAAGTCGATTCATAACAAAAAAAATCCTAGTCTAATTTTTAACCAAAGTGTACACTTGTACAGTTTGATGTGTTTTAAATCAATTTAGAGACCACTAGAGTGCCAACAAAAACGGGACATTCTTAAAAATCATAGGTGTCATCCCTGGCTCGATTTCTTAAACAAAATTAAGCATCTGTGTAAATTTTGAGCCAAATCGGTTAAGGTTTCAGGGTCGCTGTTGATAGTTGAAGTTTGGATGATAATTTTTGAATGAAAATATGGAGAAAGGCAACATTTTCGACCTTTTTCTGGAAGGTGATGTTAATTGTGTGGAAATTTCGTCAAAAGTATGTTTCTAAGATAAATTTTAACGCTGATTTTGCTCAATATTTGCACACAGGCTAATATTGTCTGAGGAATCGAATCTAAAATTTAAAATATTTTTTTTATTGTTGTCACGCCTTTGAGAATTTTTTAATTCTATTTGCACCAGTAATTGAAAAATGTAACATGGAATTAATATTTTTTTCATTAAAAAAACCAAATCGATCAGAACATTTCTTTTCATGTGTTCATGCATGAGGCAAACTTTTTCTTTGGCCACAGAGCTATTTTTGGGATAATTGCTCTCTTCATCAATGTCATTCATCAGCATTCAAAACCATTTCTAAACGCCGTCCCTTCTCTTTTAGGTTTCGAGGTCTACCTGAAGTCCCGCATCGAGAAACTCTCCCAAATGGACGCCGCGGCGGCCTCCGCCGTCATCGCAGCCGCCGCCATCAAGTACAAGTCGTCCGACTACAACCTCAAGTATCTGGAGAGCTACTCGGCCAAGAGCGTCGACGAGAGCAAAGCGTCGGTGTACTTTACCCCCAACGATGGCCAGCTCAGTCCGGAACCGCCGCTGCAGCTGCAACTGTCGCCGATCCACATAAACTACATCGAGCAGGAAGAGGTCGGGAGGCGGGGTCGGCGATACGCCCAAATCGTTCAAGTCGATCGTTCCGCCGCCGACGGACGCGATGATTGTGCGGTCAATTTTGAAACCGCCGGCGAAGCTGGCGTACGATCGGAATGTGGCGCGGGTGCGGAAGGGTGGCTATCAACCGAATCGGCTGAGCGGGGGTTACGGGGGCGGAGGGGACGAGCTTGGGGAGTGCAGTACGATGCAGTTCCGGTGTTACAACGACGATGAGAGGGGGATGCGGGATTCGGGCGAAGATGAGGGAAATTATAGTCTGAAGCATAACAGGAAGCATAAGCGGAAGAGAAAAGTGACGGGAATGGGTGGTGGTGGTGGTGGTGGGGAAGGCACTTGGGGGAGTGGCCGCGGGTTGCGAGTACGAGACGCTGTTGATGAAGAATCTGAGCGGAGATCCGAAAGAGTCCCACTACAAGATCATTCACGTAAACAAGCTGGACGGTGGTGGGTTGGGTTACGCCGGGACAAGCGGACTGGGCGCCGGTTGGATGGCGGGACGGGCGGCTGCGACCCGTAAGAAGCCCCAGCATACCGGCGATTACTACTACTCGCTCGAGGACATGATCCAGGAAAGTAACGAAAAGATCCGCAAGCTGATATACGATTCTAAAATGGACATTATGAACGAGGTGATAACAGGGAGTAGCAATAGAGATAAGGTTAGTGGTAGCAGTAGCAGTAGTACGAATTATAGGAAAACATTTGCATGACGGAGCGACCTGGCCCCAGCGGGTCATGATGATCCCGAACGTGACAAAGGTGAAGCAGCAGCATCAGCAGTCGGCACCGGTGGCCCCGGTCGTCGTCGCCGAAAGCAGTGCCACCACCAGCAGCAGCAGCAGCAATAACAACAGCGGGCACGGCAGTCGGGACTCTCCCTCGACCTCCCAGAACCTCAACAATTACCATCAGCCTTTGAAGAAGATCCAGAAGCTTCACTTCGATTCCAGTACAAATCGCATCCAATCGAGCACCAGCTTGCCGGAGATCTTCTACGACAACCAGTCGTCGTCCAGCTCGAGCGCGTCCACCCTGATGCACCACCACCACAACTCGGCGGCGGCCACTTCAACCGCCCAACCGAACGGCACAACCTCCAACAAATCCTCCAACCAGTCCATCAACCAACAGCAGCAAACCCTCTCGTCCGCATCCTCAACGGCTTCGAACGTGGCCCTGCCGCCCACCCCCTACCAGCACCACCTTCAGCAGCAGCAGCAGCCAAAAGTGCACGGTAAACATGTGATCCTGGCGGTGGAGCCATCCTCGCCAAAACCCGACGGCGGTGATGGCGGCAAATAACACGTCAATTGAGTTTATTTCTTTGTTGAAACATCATAATTTATGCTTTACACAAACTCACTGTTGAACATTTGAACACGCAATCCGTGATTTGTAGGTGTAGTTCGGGAGATTTTAGCTGAACATCCGTAGGACATCGTGTCACACGCGTAGAACGTGCGTGCTACATTTGCCGGGCGATTCACCTTTGGTTTGGACGTACATATTTGCTAGAGAGAATCGCGGTGAAAAAGATGTTAAAAAATCGTAGTCGACGATGAAGGTTTTAAAATACTACAAGAAAAAAAACTAATTGGAGTTCTTAACTAGCTCTTAGATTTATATATCAAAAAAACATAATTCAACAGAAAGTAAAAGAGAACAAAAATCACACACGCAGATATCATACACAACACTACTGTTTACGTACGTAATTAAAACCGCATGTTAGTAGAAAGGAATAAGAATTATTGCATGAAACTAAATGCTACTTGCACTACTACGTTGAATAATATTGTGTATGAAATCAATGAGCAGAACAAACAACTAAAAAGCAAAACTTCAATAAAAGAAGTGCAAACCTTTTAAGGTGGTTGATTATATATAGAGGAAAACAAAAATCCACAAACACACACACACACAAACAGAAGAAGAAAAAACTCATTCACACTCAGCAAAAAAACACAGAGCGAGAGTCAACTGATGATTATGAACAGTGATGATGACGAAAAGGGTGGGAGGAATATTAATATACAAAACTAAACAATACAATAATAATAATAAAAAAACAGAAGAATTTCATTGGATATGGAATACCCTAGATGACAAAAGAGGAAAAATATATCAAATTTAATTATCTCAATAAATGGTTTTTATTTACAGTGGTTTGAAAGAAAAAGAGAGTTCTTCTAAATGTTACTTTGAGTTTACTTTGTGTCGCCCATAAAAGTCCCCACACAACTTTCAATCGTATTGAGCAAGGTTGAAAAAAAATCTCTTCGGGCGAATAATGATTGCCTGAAGAAAGCCCCTCTGAGTATGCTTTGATCTCGTTTTTCCTGACTGTCACTTGATCGCAGAGACAAATAAAAAAAATAAAAAAAAAATAAAAAAATAAAATAAAAAAAATAAAAAAAAATAAATAATAAAAATTAGAATGATTGGGTTTAGTCATCAACTTGCTGCGATCAGATTTTTTTTTTTGCGCCAGATTTTCAACACTGGTATTGAGTATCTAAAAATTCGAGGAAACCAACAAAATGAGTTAGAAAATTATATGAATTTAAGACTGTGTGTGCCACCTCGAGAAAACAATGAAAATTTGGTGAATTTGATGAATTCAAAGTGTTTTTTATTTCACTGCTACATGAATTTTAATTTTATAATTCTAAATAAATATTACGTATCATTATCAAACCAACGGTTTTTAAATTCTTATCTTTTTGGCTTCAAAATCACTCGAAAATTGTACAAAAAATTTCACTTCGTTTTCAATTCAATAGTTAAAATATACAACTCAATGAATTCATCCTTTTAATGAATATTTAACTCAATATTTATTAAAATATAATCGTTTAAAAAAATAACTTCATTAAAATTTTACTGAAAAAAAATTGGTGAAATTATGTTTATAATGTACTCTTTCAGTTATTAGCGAAAAATTCCTATGTAATTTTTTTTTGCTAATTTCTTGACTCATTTTGAAACATTTTAAATATATTAAAAATATATGCAGCAAAATTTGTTATCATTATAATTAATTTGCTTTTTAAAGCCTTTTCCCAACAAAAATTTTTACTTAAAAGTTTTTTTAAAAAAACTACACCATTTTTTGCTCACTCATTTACTAATAATCAGTTTTATACAAATTCCTCAAAAAGCAAATTTAAATTTGTAATAAACACATGCAAAACAAGAAATTTAATTTTAGAGTCATCCTGTATAACAATCCAAGTTTTCCAATCCAATTTTTTAATTTATATTTCACATTTTTACGAAATTGATAATTATTTTTTCTTGCCCCATTTTCAGTTTATTGATTGATTCTGAAAACATATATGAGTCATTTCGCCTCAACTGTTCACAAAAAAGTACAAATTCGAAATCGACGTTTTATGATCAAGCTCAAATTTGGTTTAGCTATTGATACTATCAAAACATGTAAGGATCCCGATTTTGAACCAAATTGGACCACCTCTTCTTTTTTTGCACCGCCCCAAAGTTTTGCGATTTTGGTATTTTTTTTTCTTTCAAAAAACCTCTTTTTTTAAGCGGTACACTCAACCCCCGGTGGTTGGTCACTTTTTCGTTTGACACTTTTTTAGTTTGTACCCCGTTGGTTGGTCAAAGTCAAACTAAAAAGTGACGAACTGTCACTTTTTACACGGCGCTCACGCACACTATCAAAACAAACGTTTAGTAGTGTGTGTGAACTCCGTGTAAGAAGGGTGTCAAACTAAAAAGTGACCCCGTTCGTTTGACAACAGTTGGTGTCAAACCAACGGGGTTTGAGTGTATACGCACTTCGAAAGGAATCGGTCAAGAAAAAAAATCAAATGGGCAGCAGCAGCAGCGCAAGCGAGTCAGAGAGGGTGAAGAAAAGCCCCAGGGAATCGCTCCCTCTCCTTTGTTCTGCTGTTCGTAAAGCTGTTTCTTGGCCCCTTTCCTTCCGATCTGCATACTAGCCTTTATGTGACTATACTGCCGTTCTACGCATAATTGTCCCATGTCATTTTTGGTCAATTATGACTTTATGTCCTATTTAGATTCAGTTTGATGTTTACTTTTCGAAAACACATAAAATCTAGTACTTTGTTTGGAAACTCATTGAAAACAACACCAGTTCTGTTTGTCCCACCGTTGTACTTCTACGCATAATTGTCCCACCAACTATTTTCTTTCACGAAATTATCAGTTTTACGTAGTATTATGTCTTGTTTATATAATGTAGGTATAGCAAGATGATTACAAAAAAGAGTGATAAACTGTTAACTGGGATATATGGGGTGAATAGGGACCGATGGGACAATTATGCGTAGAAACACAAAAAACGGTCGAAAATTTTCAATCGCGTTTTTCTCAGTTGCACTTGTTTGAACATGGAACAATTATGCATAGAACGGTAGTTTATCTCGGAAACAAAAATGATAGATCAAAACTCGACTGCTTTTTTTTAAAGGAAATTGGGTGCTGAATTAAATGGTTTCATCAGATTTCGATTGGAATCAAACTTTGATGCTTTTTGCGCAATTGAAAAGTTTACACGCAATTTTCTCAATATACGTGCGATTAAATTTTGAAATTAACGTCACCATTTTACATAATAATCAATTTTTCGAATGTTGGGCGAATTGAAATAGTTTATAAATATTATTATTGAGAAACGTGATTTTATCTCGCAAAATGCAATGTATTAAAACCCTCTAACGCCCATGTTTGCACCAGAGTACCACTAATTTTTCACTTCAAATTGAAATTTCTCGAAAACAAATGAATGAAATGATTCCATTCTTCCTGCATAGTGTTATTTAAGGTGTTTACTGCCTCCAATTCAAATTCCATCCAATTTGGTCAATTCTGTAGAAAATGGCAAGGAAAGCCGTAAAAAAACTCGATTTTGCTCTGGGCGGGAAGTAATGCCAGATATACAGATAAATCTGTATTTTACAAATTTTCGATCCCAAAAATCCCAAAAATCTGTATATACAGATTTATAAGAATAGTTATATATGAAAGTTATAATAATTTAGTAATTAAATTATGCTTTAATATGTTTAAAAAGGTTAAATCTGTTGTTAAATATTTTAAAACGTCTACCTTTCCGGGCCGATATCCGAGGTCGACAGATTGATCGAAAACGTGAACGACGACCTTGAAACGATCACCCGGTGGGCCTCCAGAAACAGCTTGCACCCAAACCCGAAGAAAACGCAGGCCATCATTTTCTGTAAGACCGGAAGAGTTGAGCCGCGAACGGAAATTGTCTTCGACGGAGAGGTTGTAGCTCTGTCGGACTCTGTTACAAACCTCGGGCTGCAGTTCGACAGCAACATGACATGGGAACAGCAAGTCAACACCGTGGTCCAAAAGGTGTTCAACACCCTCAGGACGCTCCGACGCTTCACACCTGTGCTGACAACAGCCACGCGCCGGAAGCTTGTTCAAGCCGTGGTGGTGCCTATTTTCACATACTGTGATGTAGTGTACTACCATGGACTCTCGGCGGCACTCAAGGATCAACTTCATCGCTGCTTCAAGTCGGCGGTACGGTTTGTCTACCGCCTTCGACGACGGGACACAACCGCAGCCGTCAGAAATACCATCCTGGGACACGATCTGCCGTCGAACTACCACCTTCGGACATGCTGCTTTATCAAGCAAGGGTTCGATGGCAATCTGCCGGAGTACATCCTGGAACATCTGACACACGGTCGACAGCAGCGCACGCAGTCGCTCATCATCCCGAGGCATACCACGTCCAGCGGAAAAAGTGTCCTAGTTGCGGGAGCGTCGTGTTGGAACAACCTTCCGCTGGAAGTAAAACTGAAACCAACCTTGCCAGCTTTCAAAAATTCTTTAAAACGATTAGTTATTAATCAGCTTTAGCTTTAGTTTCAGTTTTTGATGTTTGTTACGTTTTATTTTGGATCCAACTGTAATTTTTCGTTATGTTTAAATCCTTGACCTGATGCACAGTTTATACTAACAGGCTATCGTAACCAATAAAACAACAAATTACAATTACAAAACGTCTTCTAGGGCTTCGAATTCGACATAATACAGATAAAATACAGATCTCCCCCAAAAACATCTGGCAACGAAGGGTGGTGTAGAGTTATCTACGTGCGCATGTATTGCGTGTACGTACACGAAAAAGATTGAGGTTAAATTTTGTACCGTCCAGCAAAACGAATGGTGTGCTAGTGTGCGTAAGCTCGGGCTTAGATAACTCTGTTGGTAATTAGTTTATTTCCGGCAGCTTTAACCTTTCAACCTAGCTTTCAACGCAACGAAGGGGTTAAACAAATAAGTCTGTTGATAAACTTTTTACTGTTCAGATTTTTTCAGGGTGCCGAAACGATTCGAGCTTGAATCAAGTTTCGTTTCACTTTCACGCTGTTCCCACTGTTCCACACCGAGTGCGCGCCTCTACTGTCGAACTGTCAAAAAGTGCGCGTCAAAATAGACTTCTGTGAACTCAGCATTTGTGCTCAGCATCTAAAGGGCCTATCCGACCAAAGTGCGTCATGCGCGCCCTCGCGGCATTTTTTGGAACTACTTCTAAATTTGACTCAAAATAATTTAAATATATTCGGGAATCAAACCAGCAACAATCAGATCACTAATCTGGTACGCTAACCACTGAACTATCGTGACTATATGATAGGCTGAGGAATAAACCCGAACTGATCAAGCAAGAAACTTTTAAGTTCTACTGAGAATATCTTCCTAACATAAATGCTGTACCGAAATGGGGGTGGTTCGACCAAATCGCTCTGGAAAAGTATGAAGTCCAACGATCAAAGCAACGAGCTAGATGGTTTTTGATAGCCCAGAATGTCCCCTACAAGATGTCATGAAGGAATAGTTGCCTAAACTTTACTGAGTATTTTTTAGAGAATTTTTGAAATTAAAAATATTGATCCACTTAGGGTGGTTCGACCAAAATCGCTCTGGAAAAGTATGAAGTCCAACGATTAAAGCAACGAGCTAGATGGTTTTTGATAGCCCAGAATGTCCCCTACAAGATGTCATGAAGGAATAGTTGCCTAAACTTTACTGAGTATTTTTTAGAGAATTTTTGAAATTAAAAATATTGATCCACTTAGGGTGGTTCGACCAAAATCGCTCTGGAAAAGTATGAAGTCCAACGATTAAAGCAACGAGCTAGATGGTTTTTGATAGCCCAGAATGTCCCCTACACAGCAAAAAAAAGTTGAATTCTGGAAGGTTGAAAATTTGGTAGGTTGAATATTCCTTATTTTTTGAGTAATATTCCATAAAAATGTGTAAAACTGTGAACCTGATGAATATTCATCAAAAACTGTTGAATATTCATCAATTCCTGATGTAATGTTACACATTTTTTTCGCCACAAAATCTGTCACCATTTCCTGATGAATATTACCATCATTTTTTTTTCTGTGTACAAGATGTCATGAAGGAATAGTTGCCTAAACTTTACTGAGTATTTTTTAGAGAATTTTTGAAATTAAAAATATTGATCCACTTAGGGTGGTTCGACCAAAATCGCTCTGGAAAAGTATAAAGTCCAACGATTAAAGCAACGAGCTAGATGGTTTTTGATAGCCCAGAATGTCCCCTACAAGATGTCATGAAGGAATAGTTGCCTAAACTTTACTAAGTATTTTTTAGAGAATTTTTGAAATTAAAAATATTGATCCACTTAGGGTGGTTCGACCAAAATCGCTCTGGAAAAGTATAAAGTCCAACGATTAAAGCAACGAGCTAGATGGTTTTTGATAGCCCAGAATGTCCCCTACAAGATGTCATGAAGGAATAGTTGCCTAAACTTTACTGAGTATTTTTAGAGAATTTTGAAATTAAAAATATTGATCCACTTAGGGTGGATCGGCCAAAATCGTTCTGGAAAAGTATGAAGTCCAACGATTAAAGCAACGAGCTAGATGGTTTTTGATAGCCCAGAATGTCCCCTACAAGATGTCATGAAGGAATAGTTGCCTAAACTTTACTGAGTATTTTTAGAGAATTTTGAAATTAAAAATATTGATCCACTTAGGGTGGTTCGACCAAAATCGCTCTGGAAAAGTATGAAGTCCAACGATTAAAGCAACGAGCTAGATGGTTTTGATAGCCCAGAATGTCCCCTACAAGATGTCATGAAGGAATAGTTGCCTAAACTTTACTGAGTATTTTTAGAGAATTTTGAAATAAAAATATTGATCCACTTAGGGTGGATCGGCCAAAATCGTTCTGGAAAAGTATGAAGTCCAAAGATTAAAGCAACGAGCTAGATGGTTTTTGATAGCCCAGAATGTCCCCTACACAGCAAAAAAAAAGTTGAATTCTGGAAGGTTGAAAATTTGGTAGGTTGAATATTCCTTATTTTTTGAGTAATATTCCATAAAAATGTGTAAAACTGTGAACCTGATGAATATTCATCAAAAACTGTTGAATATTCATCAATTCCTGATGTAATGTTACACATTTTTTTCGCCACAAAATCTGTCACCATTTCCTGATGAATATTACCATCATTTTTTTTTCTGTGTACAAGATGTCATGAAGGAATAGTTGCCTAAACTTTACTGAGTATTTTTTAGAGAATTTTTGAAATTAAAAATATTGATCCACTTAGGGTGGTTCGACCAAAATCGCTCTGGAAAAGTATGAAGTCCAACGATTAAAGCAACGAGCTAGATGGTTTTTGATAGCCCAGAATGTCCCCTACAAGATGTCATGAAGGAATAGTTGCCTAAACTTTACTGAGTATTTTTAGAGAATTTTGAAATTAAAAATATTGATCCACTTAGGGTGGATCGGCCAAAATCGTTCTGGAAAAGTATGAAGTCCAACGATTAAAGCAACGAGCTAGATGGTTTTTGATAGCCCAGAATGTCCCCTACAAGATGTCATGAAGGAATAGTTGCCTAAACTTTACTAAGTATTTTTTAGAGAATTTTGAAATTAAAAATATTGATCCACTTAGGTGGTTCGACCAAAATCGCTCTGGAAAAGTATGCAGTCCAACGATTAAAGCAACGAGCTAGATGGTTTTTGATAGCCCAGAATGTCCCCTACAAGATGTCATGAAGGAATAGTTGCCTAAACTTTACTAAGTATTTTTTAGAGAATTTTTGAAATTAAAAATATTGATCCACTTAGGGTGGATCGGCCAAAATCGCTCTGGAAAAGTATGAAGTCCAACGATTAAAGAGATCGGAAGAGCGTCGAGCTAGATGGTTTTGATAGCCCAGAATGTCCCTTACAAGATGTCATGAAGGAATAGTTGCCTAAACTTTACTGAGTATTTTTAGAGAATTTTGAAATTAAAAATATTGATCCACTTAGGGTGGTTCGACCAAAATCGCTCTGGAAAAGTATGAAGTCCAACGATTAAAGCAACGAGCTAGATGGTTTTGATAGCCCAGAATGTCCCCTACAAGATGTCATGAAGGAATAGTTGCCTAAACTTTACTAAGTATTTTTTAGAGAATTTTTGAAATTAAAAATATTGATCCACTTAGGGTGGATCGGCCAAAATCGCTCTGGAAAAGTATGAAGTCCAACGATTAAAGCAACGAGCTAGATGGTTTTGATAGCCCAGAATGTCCCCTACAAGATGTCATGAAGGAATAGTTGCCTAAACTTTACTGAGTATTTTTAGAGAATTTTGAAATTAAAAATATTGATCCACTTAGGGTGGATCGGCCAAAATCGTTCTGGAAAAGTATGAAGTCCAACGATTAAAGCAACGAGCTAGATGGTTTTGATAGCCCAGAATGTCCCCTACAAGATGTCATGAAGGAATAGTTGCCTAAACTTTACTGAGTATTTTTAGAGAATTTTGAAATTAAAAATATTGATCCACTTAGGGTGGTTCGACCAAAATCGCTCTGGAAAAGTATGAAGTCCAACGATTAAAGCAACGAGCTAGATGGTTTTTGATAGCCCAGAATGTCCCCTACAAGATGTCATGAAGGAATAGTTGCCTAAACTTTACTGAGTATTTTTAGAGAATTTTGAAATTAAAAATATTGATCCACTTAGGGTGGATCGGCCAAAATCGTTCTGGAAAAGTATGAAGTCCAACGATTAAAGCAACGAGCTAGATGGTTTTGATAGCCCAGAATGTCCCCTACAAGATGTCATGAAGGAATAGTTGCCTAAACTTTACTGAGTATTTTTAGAGAATTTTGAAATTAAAAATATTGATCCACTTAGGGTGGTTCGACCAAAATCGCTCTGGAAAAGTATGAAGTCCAACGATTAAAGCAACGAGCTAGATGGTTTTTGATAGCCCAGAATGTCCCCTACAAGATGTCATGAAGGAATAGTTGCCTAAACTTTACTGAGTATTTTTAGAGAATTTTGAAATTAAAAATATTGATCCACTTAGGGTGGTTCGACCAAAATCGCTCTGGAAAAGTATGAAGTCCAACGATTAAAGCAACGAGCTAGATGGTTTTTGATAGCCCAGAATGTCCCCTACAAGATGTCATGAAGGAATAGTTGCCTAAACTTTACTAAGTATTTTTTAGAGAATTTTTGAAATTAAAAATATTGATCCACTTAGGGTGGATCGGCCAAAATCGCTCTGGAAAAGTATGAAGTCCAACGATTAAAGCAACGAGCTAGATGGTTTTTGATAGCCCAGAATGTCCCTTACAAGATGTCATGAAGGAATAGTTGCCTAAACTTTACTGAGTATTTTTTAGAGAATTTTTGAAATTAAAAATATTGATCCACTTAGGGTGGTTCGACCAAAATCGCTCTGGAAAAGTATGAAGTCCAACGATTAAAGCAACGAGCTAGATGGTTTTTGATAGCCCAGAATGTCCCTTACAAGATGTCATGAAGGAATAGTTGCCTAAACTTTACTGAGTATTTTTAGAGAATTTTGAAATTAAAAATATTGATCCACTTAGGGTGGATCGGCCAAAATCGTTCTGGAAAAGTATGAAGTCCAACGATTAAAGCAACGAGCTAGATGGTTTTGATAGCCCAGAATGTCCCCTACAAGATGTCATGAAGGAATAGTTGCCTAAACTTTACTAAGTATTTTTAGAGAATTTTGAAATTAAAAATATTGATCCACTTAGGGTGGATCGGCCAAAATCGCTCTGGAAAAGTATGAAGTCCAACGATTAAAGCAACGAGCTAGATGGTTTTTGATAGCCCAGAATGTCCCCTACAAGATGTCATGAAGGAATAGTTGCCTAAACTTTACTAAGTATTTTTTAGAGAATTTTTGAAATTAAAAATATTGATCCACTTAGGGTGGATCGGCCAAAATCGCTCTGGAAAAGTATGAAGTCCAACGATTAAAGCAACGAGCTAGATGGTTTTGATAGCCCAGAATGTCCCTTACAAGATGTCATGAAGGAATAGTTGCCTAAACTTTACTGAGTATTTTTAGAGAATTTTGAAATTAAAAATATTGATCCACTTAGGGTGGTTCGACCAAAATCGCTCTGGAAAAGTATGAAGTCCAACGATTAAAGCAACGAGCTAGATGGTTTTTGATAGCCCAGAATGTCCCCTACAAGATGTCATGAAGGAATAGTTGCCTAAACTTTACTGAGTATTTTTAGAGAATTTTGAAATTAAAAATATTGATCCACTTAGGGTGGATCGGCCAAAATCGCTCTGGAAAAGTATGAAGTCCAACGATTAAAGCAACGAGCTAGATGGTTTTGATAGCCCAGAATGTCCCTTACAAGATGTCATGAAGGAATAGTTGCCTAAACTTTACTGAGTATTTTTAGAGAATTTTGAAATTAAAAATATTGATCCACTTAGGGTGGATCGGCCAAAATCGCTCTGGAAAAGTATGAAGTCCAACGATTAAAGCAACGAGCTAGATGGTTTTGATAGCCCAGAATGTCCCCTACAAGATGTCATGAAGGAATAGTTGCCTAAACTTTACTGAGTATTTTTAGAGAATTTTGAAATTAAAAATATTGATCCACTTAGGGTGGATCGGCCAAAATCGCTCTGGAAAAGTATGAAGTCCAACGATTAAAGCAACGAGCTAGATGGTTTTTGATAGCCCAGAATGTCCCTTACAAGATGTCATGAAGGAATAGTTGCCTAAACTTTACTGAGTATTTTTTAGAGAATTTTTGAAATTAAAAATATTGATCCACTTAGGGTGGATCGGCCAAAATCGTTCTGGAAAAGTATGAAGTCCAACGATTAAAGCAACGAGCTAGATGGTTTTGATAGCCCAGAATGTCCCCTACAAGATGTCATGAAGGAATAGTTGCCTAAACTTTACTAAGTATTTTTAGAGAATTTTGAAATTAAAAATATTGATCCACTTAGGGTGGATCGGCCAAAATCGCTCTGGAAAAGTATGAAGTCCAACGATTAAAGCAACGAGCTAGATGGTTTTGATAGCCCAGAATGTCCCTTACAAGATGTCATGAAGGAATAGTTGCCTAAACTTTACTGAGTATTTTTAGAGAATTTTGAAATTAAAAATATTGATCCACTTAGGGTGGTTCGACCAAAATCGCTCTGGAAAAGTATGAAGTCCAACGATTAAAGCAACGAGCTAGATGGTTTTGATAGCCCAGAATGTCCCCTACAAGATGTCATGAAGGAATAGTTGCCTAAACTTTACTAAGTATTTTTTAGAGAATTTTTGAAATTAAAAATATTGATCCACTTAGGGTGGTTCGACCAAAATCGCTCTGGAAAAGTATGCAGTCCAACGATTAAAGCAACGAGCTAGATGGTTTTTGATAGCCCAGAATGTCCCCTACAAGATGTCATGAAGGAATAGTTGCCTAAACTTTACTAAGTATTTTTTAGAGAATTTTTGAAATTAAAAATATTGATCCACTTAGGGTGGATCGGCCAAAATCGCTCTGGAAAAGTATGAAGTCCAACGATTAAAGCAACGAGCTAGATGGTTTTTGATAGCCCAGAATGTCCCTTACAAGATGTCATGAAGGAATAGTTGCCTAAACTTTACTGAGTATTTTTTAGAGAATTTTTGAAATTAAAAATATTGATCCACTTAGGGTGGTTCGACCAAAATCGCTCTGGAAAAGTATGCAGTCCAACGATTAAAGCAACGAGCTAGATGGTTTTTGATAGCCCAGAATGTCCCCTACAAGATGTCATGAAGGAATAGTTGCCTAAACTTTACTAAGTATTTTTTAGAGAATTTTTGAAATTAAAAATATTGATCCACTTAGGGTGGATCGGCCAAAATCGCTCTGGAAAAGTATGAAGTCCAACGATTAAAGCAACGAGCTAGATGGTTTTTGATAGCCCAGAATGTCCCCTACAAGATGTCATGAAGGAATAGTTGCCTAAACTTTGCTGAATTTTTATAAAAATAAAATAAGATTTTACGAGGACTCTGCTTCTGAAGATTTGCACACAATGGCGCACTCTCGCGGAATTTTTCGAAACCTTGTTTCCAAACAAACCACTTCGACCTTCTGGAACTGTGTCGGTAATGTAGTTTTTATTCTTGAAATAGATGTTTGAGATCAAGTCAGGAATGTGGAGTATCATTTGAAAAGGGCTCATAAGCATTTTGAAAGCTGGGACTATTTTTAAAATTTCTAGGCTACAGGGAACTTGCGTGGTTTGTTAAATCCACGCAAGGATGAAGGTAAGCTTTTCTTTTACCCTACGAGTTTAGTGAACAAGTTCACACAAGTCTGATGATTAGCAAAATTGTTAAAACTGTCAGCGTGGTAATCCACCTGGTTTTCGTGTTGGTCTAAAAATAGAAACAGGCTCTGTTACTCCCCATATTATTATTCTTTAATTCGTAAGGAAATGTTTGCGCTAGGCCGTTGCAAATATATTTTTTGAAGTTTATGTCCCTCGACTCTGACCAAAGTCATGGGGGTTTAAAATTGAATTTACGCGCCATGGTTTTAACATTTGAATGAAAAGAGAGTTGAAAAATGCATTATACACTTGTCCAGTTGTTTTGCAATCATTAGTTTCCAAAATACCTTAGTATTGACGCACTTTTTTTTGCAGAAAATAAGTGTACAAATTACACGTACGCGACCGCCGGGACCGATACATGTAACCAGTATACAATGTACAGGATACGTAGAGCTACATTGGCGTTCATCAACTAATATTCACACCGACGTTTTGGCCGTGCGAGCAAGGGCGCGGTCCTTGAATGTTTGAATGATATTATCATCAGTCAGTCGGTATCTCAGGCTCTTATGGTCGATTATTGTCTGTTAAAATTATAAATGGTGAATAGTTAAATATTTTTGAAATTATAGATAGTTATTATTAGTATTAAGCCACAAAATTGTGTTATGGTGGTTTTTTGAATCATCAGTCAAGCAAATATTTTTAAAGATTTCCATTTTGTGCGTTTGCTGCTTGAGGTAAATGAGGTAGAAAATATCATAGGTAAAATTGAACGTTTCTTCAGGCATAAAACTGTACTCACTCCCAGATGCATTTTTACCTTTATTTTTTTAACTGTGTGGCGTCGTTCATTTCCTTGCTGTTTACAGTTTACACACTTGCACCGTTTGGCTTGTGTTTACACTTGTCTGCTGCGCAGTGGTGTTCCACAGTAGTTGCAAATCTGACACTGGGTCACTCTGGGTTGTTTGTTCCAGTATAAGGCTAGTACGCAGATCGGAAGGAAAGGGGTCAAGAAACAGCTTTACGAACAGCAGAACAAAGAAGAGGGTGCGATTTCTTGGGGCTTTTCTTCACCCTCTCTGGCTTGCTTCTGCTGCCGCTGCTGTCCATTTGAAATTTTTCTTGACCGATTCCTTCCGCAGTGCATACACCGCTATTCAGAAAAAAATGCGATGGTAATCGTATGCAAAGTCATCATTGTGAAAAAGTCGCACTGCATCAAAAGTGTAAAACACAAAACTCAAAAAAGTCACTACCAGGATTCCAGCCCAGCACCAACTTTCTGGACTGGCGCCTTAGCCCACTCGGCCATCAGACTGATGAAGAACGGAAAGGATAAACGCATATGAGCAATTCTCTACGAAATCGGTCTTTTTTCTTCAATTTTAATTTTTGTATTTTTTAATCCGGCTGAAACTTTTTTGGTGCCTTCGGTATGCCAAAAGAAGCCATTTTGCATCATGAGTTTGTCCATATAATTTTCCATACAAATTTGGGGCATTCAGTGTAGGAATGAAAGAGAATGTGGTGAAAAGGAAAAATGTGCCAACAGTTGCAAGGAAAAACTAAATTTTATGTGGTCTGGAGTGCAGAATTTGATGGCGATGCATCATTTTACATGCTGGAATTTTGCAATTGGATGAAGCAGACAATCCGGTGAGAGCTTTCCAATTAGAAAATCTTTGGGTGTTGCCTGATACTTATTCTTGACAGACTTTTAAAACTTTTTGATACAGATATGTGATTGAGTAAAAGCGGTAAAAGCAGTTTAGCATTGAACGGAATATTTAAAGAAATATCTATTGAGCTGTCTTTTTTCGTGTTTGTAAATTTTTATGCAAAATGTATAAACAAAGTTATTGAATTTATTTAGATTCGATATCTTGCGTTGCATCAAACGTGGAGGTACCTGATTTGGCCCCTTGATCTCTCTCTCTCTCTCTCTCTCTCTCTCTCTCTCTCTCTCTCTCTCTCTCTCTCTCTCTCTTTCTCTCTCTTTCTCTCTCTCTTTCTCTCTCTCTTTCTCTTAGAAACAAAACTCAAATCGGTATTTTTATACTCTTTGTTCTATTGCGCCGGTTATTTACTATATTTTCATTTATTTTTCGTATCGTGTAATTGTTTAAGTCTGTCACGCACCTTTTTTCTATCTTTTTTTGCGTCTTTGATAATAGTTTTCACTCGAAAGAAAAAAAATCAATCCTCCCTTCCTCGAGTGTCATTCCTATCGTAACGCTGATACATATTTTGAGTAGTTGAAAAATGATATTTTTGGTCCTGTTTTTCACAGCCGGCTGTCTAAAATAGGACCCTTCAGTAAATAAATATCAAAAATAAATACAGTTGCCTCAACAGCCGCTTCCGATGGCTTAGCTTGCGAATAAAATCAGAAACCATTTAATATGCAAATAATATATACATTTAAACGCGAACTATCTCAACAGCAGCATCCGATTACGTGCCTTGAGAATAACGCTTCAAAACATTAAAAATTTAAATTTTAAAATTAACTAAACAAGAATTTTCTCGACAGCAGCATCCGATTGCATGCCTTGAGATTAATATTTTACCAGTTAAAATCATGTATGCCATTGGTCGTATCGCTTGCTTGGGGCGATTCCCAGACCTTCACCCTTCACAACTACCAACTCCACGCGATGCTTGCGCAGCCCTGTTGTTTAAATTCGATCAAATTTGGTCAAACGGTCAATTTGATTGAGTTCCACAATAGGGTTGGGAAAAAGATCCTGCGGTTTCGCTACCTTTTTCTAAGTAAGTTCAGCATCAACACTTCCCGTGCTCCTAATCCTTATTCCTGCCCCGGTGAATGGTGGAGATGGGAGCGGCTGGCAATGGATGGCTCTCATGGTGCTGCCTGTCCTGTTCGAGTAGAATTGGTTTTAATTCATTTTAATCAATTTCTAAGCAACCTGGGCTCGACAATCATCACATATACACAGCAAAAAAAAATTGAATTTTGGTATGTTGAAAATTTGGTAGGTTGAATATTACCTCTTTTTTTGTGTAATATTACTTAAAAAATGTGTAAAAATGAAAATTCATCATTTTCATAGGTAAAATTAATCATTTATTTTGCCACAAAATCTGTCACCATTTCCTGATGGATATTACCATCATTTTTTTGCTGTGTACATGACGAAATCCAGTCTGCAACCCGCTAAGATCACCATCTGCATGCGAATGCGAATGCGAATAATTTTCCATACAAATTTGGCAGCTGTCCATACAAGAATGAAGTATGAAAATTCAAAAATCTATATATTTCGAAGGAATTTTCTGATCGATTTGGTGTCTTCGGCAAAGTTGTAGGTATGGATATGGACTACACTGCACAGCAAAAAATCCGATGGTAAAATCGCATGCAAAAGCATACACATCATCTTCGTCAAAATAAACACTTAATATTACACACTGCATGTACAATTTCTGCAAACACAAAAAAAAGTTGCAACCGACGGGACTCAAACCCAGCACCTACAGTAGGGACTGACGCCTTAGCCCGCTCGGCCACTTGTAGGAAAAACGCATATATGAACTTGACATTTCGGTCAAGTAGGTTTCCCATACTGATGGGCTACATATTTCAGGGTGTAAAATCACATAAAATTGCATAAAATAATGCAATATTTTTTTTTACACCCAGGCCTTTTACACGCAGCTGGATTACTACTTTTTTAGCTGTGTGGAAAAAAATGTTACACGGTAAAAAAAATGTTGGTGATTTTTTATTTAACTTTTTGTCACTAAAACTTGATTTGCAAAAAACACTATTTTTAATTTTTTTCATTTTTTGATATGTTTTAGAGGACATCAAATGCCAACTTTTCAGATGCCAAATTTCCAGGTTGTGCAAAAAATCTTTGATAAGTTATGCATTTTTTAATCAATACTGATTTTTTCAAAAAATCGAAATACTGGTCGCAAAAATTTTTCAACTTCATTTTTCGATGTAAAATCAAATTTGCAATCAAAAAGTACTTTAGTCAGTCTTCCCGAAACGCACGCACGCCGTACACGCCGTATAAGTTTTCAGTGCAGATGAACCTCAAACACACCAGGCTACCATGTGCGAGTTCTCCCCGCACGGCGCACTCATGTTTACACGCAGTGTAAACACGGGGTGCACACCTCGGGTACAACGCCGTGCAAGCGAAGAGCGTATAAATAGACGAAAAAAATGACTGCTTCTCACTATCTCTGTGGCAAACACTGTAGTGTGACTGCAGCGAAAATGAAACTACACTTTACAGCAGAGGGAGCGTGAGGGAAATATTTTTGTCTCTTTTCTGCGTCGTCGGCCTGCACGGGGTTTGTACCCGAGGTGCAAGGTTCGGTTTAAACTTGAGGTTCGTGTACGGGTACAGCCTGTACACGGCATAGTATAGGTTTGCTTGTACGCGTGCACACGCGGTGCTGGTGTTTGATCGAGTACAGAAAACAGAGAACGCGGTTGAACGCTGTGCACGGGGATCCTTGACTTTAGTGAAATTCTGATAAAGTTTTCAAGTTAAATCCATTGTTAGGTGACTTTTTTGAAAATAGTCGCAGTTTTTCATTTTTACCTTCCTCACCTTACTGAGGAAAGGCTATAAAATCACTCAGAAAATGAACTTCTTAGTTTTACCTCCTAGACCCACCTTCATGTATACATATCGACTCAGAGTCAAATTCTGAGCAAATGTCTGTGTGTGTGTGTGTGTGTGTGTGTGTGTGTGTGTGTGTGTGTGTAGGGATGTGAGTCTGTGCACCAAAAAATATGCACTCGATTATCTCAGCACTGGCTTAACCGATTTGGACCGTTTTGGTCTCATTCGATTCGTCTTGGGGTCCCATAAGTCCCTATTGAAAATTATGAGGTTTAGTAAAGTACTTCAAAAGTTATGCTAAAAAAACGATTTTAACAAAAGTCCGGAAGATTGTAAAAAGGGTGGTTTTTGTAAGAAAACCCGTCATGCTATACATTTTTAGAAAGGTAATAAAAAGACCTTTCCAATGCGTCAAAAACATTTAAGATCTGACAACCCTATCAAAAGTTATAAGCACTTAAGTGTTATTTATGCACTTTTTGGAGGCCGGATCTCGAATATTTCGATGAAAACGTTGTCCGGATCTCTCATGCGACCTATCGTTGGATAGGTAATCAAAAGAACTTTCCAACGCGTCCAAGACATTGAAGATCTGACAACCCTATAAAAAGTTATAAGCATTTAAGTGTTATTTATGAGCCTTTTAGAGGCCGGATCTGATATATTTAGATGAAAACGTTGTCCGGATTTATCATGCGACCTGTCGTTGGATAGGTAATTAAAAGCCCTTTGCAACGAGTTCAAAAGATTGCAGATCTGACAACCCTATCAAAAGTTATACGCACTTAAGTGTTATTTATGAACTTTTTTCAGGCCGGATCTCATATATATTGTTGAAAACGTTGTCCGGATCTATCATGCGACAGGTCGTTGGATAGGTAATCAAAAGACCTTTCCAACGAGTTTAATAGATTGCAGATCTGACAACCCTATCAAAAGTTATAAGCACATAAGAGCCCTGAATTATGAAGATCTGACTATACCCAATCTGACGGTATGAATAATGAATCAAGTTGATAGAACACTGAAAGGTCCGCCCTTTTGTATCTATTTTGGATAGCATTACCCTCTAAATGTGAGGAAGGCACCAACCACCTAAGGGTGGATTAAGTAACGTTTTTTAAATTAGTGCAGCACTTGTTTGGCCACTTTTGAAAAAAATATTTTTGAAAATTATTATTATTTTTTTAACAGTCCATAATAATCGACCTTAAGAGAGAGCCTGAAATACCGAAACGAAGTTGACTTTATAGCTGTCGGCCACCATTGCTAGTACCATCCACTAGTGTCTTCCTTTATTCTACAAGGATTTCGCCGCCCTGGGGGCTCCTCCTCTACACCTAAGTGTATGAAAGTTTGGCACGGAGCGACGACGCTGAAGACCCATATTTACACGAAGAATTTTAGAGCGCCCGCCGCGGGATTCGAATCGGCGACCTCTGGATTGTGAGTTCAGTGCGCGGTCCGATTGATCCACACGGGCGGGCAACCGACTGATGATAATATCATTCAAACATTCAAGGACCGCGCCCTTGCTCGCACGGCCAAAACGTCGGTGTGAATATTAGTTGATGAACGCCAATGTAGCTCTACGTATCCTGTACATTGTATACTGGTTACATGTATCGGTCCCGGCGGTCGCGTACGTGTAATTTGTACACTTATTTTCTGCAAAAAAAAGTGCGTCAATACTAAGGTATTTTGGAAACTAATGATTGCAAAACAACTGGACAAGTGTATAATGCATTTTTCAACTCTCTTTTCATTCAAATGTTAAAACCATGGCGCGTAAATTCAATTTTAAACCCCCATGACTTTGGTCAGAGTCGAGGGACATAAACTTCAAAAAATATATTTGCAACGGCCTAGCGCAAACATTTCCTTACGAATTAAAGAATAATAATATGGGGAGTAACAGAGCCTGTTTCTATTTTTAGACCAACACGAAAACCAGGTGGATTACCACGCTGACAGTTTTAACAATTTTGCTAATCATCAGACTTGTGTGAACTTGTTCACTAAACTCGTAGGGTAAAAGAAAAGCTTACCTTCATCCTTGCGTGGATTTAACAAACCACGCAAGTTCCCTGTAGCCTAGAAAATTTAAAAATAGTCCCAGCTTTCAAAATGCTTATGAGCCCTTTTCAAATGATACTCCACATTCCTGACTTGATCTCAAACATCTATTTCAAGAATAAAAACTACATTACCGACACAGTTCCAGAAGGTCGGAGTGGTTTGTTTGGAAACAAGGTTTCGAAAAATTCCGCGAGAGTGCGCCATTGTGTGCAAATCTTCAGAAGCAGAGTCCTCGTAAAATCTTATTTTATTTTTATAAAAATTCAGCAAAGTTTAGGCAACTATTCCTTCATGACATCTTGTAGGGGACATTCTGGGCTATCAAAAACCATCTAGCTCGTTGCTTTAATCGTTGGACTTCATACTTTTCCAGAGCGATTTTGGTCGAACCACCCTAAGTGGATCAATATTTTTAATTTCAAAAATTCTCTAAAAATACTCAGTAAAGTTTAGACAACTATTCCTTCATGACATCTTGTAGGGGACATTCTGGGCTATCAAAACCATCTAGCTCGTTGCTTTAATCGTTGGACTTCATACTTTTCCAGAACGATTTTGGCCGATCCACCCTAAGTGGATCAATATTTTTAATTTCAAAATTCTCTAAAAATTCAGCAAAGTTTAGGCAACTATTCCTTCATGACATCTTGTAGGGGACATTCTGGGCTATCAAAAACCATCTAGCTCGTTGCTTTAATCGTTGGACTTCATACTTTTCCAGAGCGATTTTGGTCGAACCACCCTAAGTGGATCAATATTTTTAATTTCAAAATTCTCTAAAAATACTCAGTAAAGTTTAGGCAACTATTCCTTCATGACATCTTGTAGGGGACATTCTGGGCTATCAAAACCATCTAGCTCGTTGCTTTAATCGTTGGACTTCATACTTTTCCAGAGCGATTTTGGTCGAACCACCCTAAGTGGATCAATATTTTTAATTTCAAAATTCTCTAAAAATACTCAGTAAAGTTTAGGCAACTATTCCTTCATGACATCTTGTAGGGGACATTCTGGGCTATCAAAACCATCTAGCTCGTTGCTTTAATCGTTGGACTTCATACTTTTCCAGAGCGATTTTGGTCGAACCACCCTAAGTGGATCAATATTTTTAATTTCAAAATTCTCTAAAAATACTCAGTAAAGTTTAGGCAACTATTCCTTCATGACATCTTGTAGGGGACATTCTGGGCTATCAAAACCATCTAGCTCGTTGCTTTAATCGTTGGACTTCATACTTTTCCAGAGCGATTTTGGTCGAACCACCCTAAGTGGATCAATATTTTTAATTTCAAAATTCTCTAAAAATACTCAGTAAAGTTTAGGCAACTATTCCTTCATGACATCTTGTAGGGGACATTCTGGGCTATCAAAACCATCTAGCTCGTTGCTTTAATCGTTGGACTTCATACTTTTCCAGAACGATTTTGGCCGATCCACCCTAAGTGGATCAATATTTTTAATTTCAAAATTCTCTAAAAATACTCAGTAAAGTTTAGGCAACTATTCCTTCATGACATCTTGTAGGGGACATTCTGGGCTATCAAAACCATCTAGCTCGTTGCTTTAATCGTTGGACTTCATACTTTTCCAGAACGATTTTGGCCGATCCACCCTAAGTGGATCAATATTTTTAATTTCAAAATTCTCTAAAAATACTCAGTAAAGTTTAGGCAACTATTCCTTCATGACATCTTGTAGGGGACATTCTGGGCTATCAAAACCATCTAGCTCGTTGCTTTAATCGTTGGACTTCATACTTTTCCAGAGCGATTTTGGTCGAACCACCCTAAGTGGATCAATATTTTTAATTTCAAAATTCTCTAAAAATACTCAGTAAAGTTTAGGCAACTATTCCTTCATGACATCTTGTAGGGGACATTCTGGGCTATCAAAACCATCTAGCTCGTTGCTTTAATCGTTGGACTTCATACTTTTCCAGAACGATTTTGGCCGATCCACCCTAAGTGGATCAATATTTTTAATTTCAAAATTCTCTAAAAATACTCAGTAAAGTTTAGGCAACTATTCCTTCATGACATCTTGTAGGGGACATTCTGGGCTATCAAAACCATCTAGCTCGTTGCTTTAATCGTTGGACTTCATACTTTTCCAGAACGATTTTGGCCGATCCACCCTAAGTGGATCAATATTTTTAATTTCAAAATTCTCTAAAAATACTTAGTAAAGTTTAGGCAACTATTCCTTCATGACATCTTGTAGGGGACATTCTGGGCTATCAAAAACCATCTAGCTCGTTGCTTTAATCGTTGGACTTCATACTTTTCCAGAGCGATTTTGGTCGAACCACCCTAAGTGGATCAATATTTTTAATTTCAAAATTCTCTAAAAATACTCAGTAAAGTTTAGGCAACTATTCCTTCATGACATCTTGTAAGGGACATTCTGGGCTATCAAAAACCATCTAGCTCGTTGCTTTAATCGTTGGACTTCATACTTTTCCAGAGCGATTTTGGTCGAACCACCCTAAGTGGATCAATATTTTTAATTTCAAAAATTCTCTAAAAAATACTTAGTAAAGTTTAGGCAACTATTCCTTCATGACATCTTGTAGGGGACATTCTGGGCTATCAAAAACCATCTAGCTCGTTGCTTTAATCGTTGGACTGCATACTTTTCCAGAGCGATTTTGGTCGAACCACCCTAAGTGGATCAATATTTTTAATTTCAAAAATTCTCTAAAAAATACTTAGTAAAGTTTAGGCAACTATTCCTTCATGACATCTTGTAGGGGACATTCTGGGCTATCAAAAACCATCTAGCTCGTTGCTTTAATCGTTGGACTTCATACTTTTCCAGAACGATTTTGGCCGATCCACCCTAAGTGGATCAATATTTTTAATTTCAAAATTCTCTAAAAATACTCAGTAAAGTTTAGGCAACTATTCCTTCATGACATCTTGTAGGGGACATTCTGGGCTATCAAAAACCATCTAGCTCGTTGCTTTAATCGTTGGACTTCATACTTTTCCAGAGCGATTTTGGTCGAACCACCCTAAGTGGATCAATATTTTTAATTTCAAAAATTCTCTAAAAAATACTCAGTAAAGTTTAGGCAACTATTCCTTCATGACATCTTGTACACAGAAAAAAAATGATGGTAATATTCATCAGGAAATGGTGACAGATTTTGTGGCGAAAAAAATGTGTAACATTACATCAGGAATTCATGAATATTCAACAGTTTTTGATGAATATTCATCAGGTTCACAGTTTTACACATTTTTATGGAATATTACTCAAAAAATAAGGAATATTCAACCTACCAAATTTTCAACCTTCCAGAATTCAACTTTTTTTTGCTGTGTAGGGGACATTCTGGGCTATCAAAAACCATCTAGCTCGTTGCTTTAATCTTTGGACTTCATACTTTTCCAGAACGATTTTGGCCGATCCACCCTAAGTGGATCAATATTTTTTATTTCAAAAATTCTCTAAAAAATACTCAGTAAAGTTTAGGCAACTATTCCTTCATGACATCTTGTAGGGGACATTCTGGGCTATCAAAAACCATCTAGCTCGTTGCTTTAATCGTTGGACTTCATACTTTTCCAGAGCGATTTTGGTCGAACCACCCTAAGTGGATCAATATTTTTAATTTCAAAAATCTCTAAAAATACTCAGTAAAGTTTAGGCAACTATTCCTTCATGACATCTTGTAGGGGACATTCTGGGCTATCAAAACCATCTAGCTCGTTGCTTTAATCGTTGGACTTCATACTTTTCCAGAACGATTTTGGCCGATCCACCCTAAGTGGATCAATATTTTTAATTTCAAAATTCTCTAAAAATACTCAGTAAAGTTTAGGCAACTATTCCTTCATGACATCTTGTAGGGGACATTCTGGGCTATCAAAACCATCTAGCTCGTTGCTTTAATCGTTGGACTTCATACTTTTCCAGAACGATTTTGGCCGATCCACCCTAAGTGGATCAATATTTTTAATTTCAAAATTCTCTAAAAATACTCAGTAAAGTTTAGGCAACTATTCCTTCATGACATCTTGTAGGGGACATTCTGGGCTATCAAAAACCATCTAGCTCGTTGCTTTAATCGTTGGACTTCATACTTTTCCAGAGCGATTTTGGTCGAACCACCCTAAGTGGATCAATATTTTTAATTTCAAAAATTCTCTAAAAAATACTCAGTAAAGTTTAGGCAACTATTCCTTCATGACATCTTGTAGGAGACATTCTGGGCTATCAAAAACCATCTAGCTCTTTGCTTTAATCGTTGGACTTTATACTTTTCCAGAGCGATTTTGGTCGAACCACCCTAAGTGGATCAATATTTTTAATTTCAAAAATTCTCTAAAAAATACTCAGTAAAGTTTAGGCAACTATTCCTTCATGACATCTTGTAGGGGACATTCTGGGCTATCAAAAACCATCTAGCTCGTTGCTTTAATCGTTGGACTTCATACTTTTCCAGAACGATTTTGGCCGATCCACCCTAAGTGGATCAATATTTTTAATTTCAAAATTCTCTAAAAATACTCAGTAAAGTTTAGGCAACTATTCCTTCATGACATCTTATAGGGGACATTCTGGGCTATCAAAACCATCTAGCTCGTTGCTTTAATCGTTGGACTTCATACTTTTCCAGAGCGATTTTGGTCGAACCACCCTAAGTGGATCAATATTTTTAATTTCAAAATTCTCTAAAAATACTCAGTAAAGTTTAGGCAACTATTCCTTCATGACATCTTGTAGGGGACATTCTGGGCTATCAAAACCATCTAGCTCGTTGCTTTAATCGTTGGACTTCATACTTTTCCAGAACGATTTTGGCCGATCCACCCTAAGTGGATCAATATTTTTAATTTCAAAATTCTCTAAAAATACTCAGTAAAGTTTAGGCAACTATTCCTTCATGACATCTTGTAGGGGACATTCTGGGCTATCAAAACCATCTAGCTCGTTGCTTTAATCGTTGGACTTCATACTTTTCCAGAACGATTTTGGCCGATCCACCCTAAGTGGATCAATATTTTTAATTTCAAAAATTCTCTAAAAAATACTCAGTAAAGTTTAGGCAACTATTCCTTCATGACATCTTGTAGGGGACATTCTGGGCTATCAAAACCATCTAGCTCGTTGCTTTAATCGTTGGACTTTATACTTTTCCAGAGCGATTTTGGTCGAACCACCCTAAGTGGATCAATATTTTTAATTTCAAAAATTCTCTAAAAAATACTCAGTAAAGTTTAGGCAACTATTCCTTCATGACATCTTGTACACAGAAAAAAAAATGATGGTAATATTCATCAGGAAATGGTGACAGATTTTGTGGCGAAAAAAATGTGTAACATTACATCAGGAATTGATGAATATTCAACAGTTTTTGATGAATATTCATCAGGTTCACAGTTTTACACATTTTTATGGAATATTACTCAAAAAATAAGGAATATTCAACCTACCAAATTTTCAACCTTCCAGAATTCAACTTTTTTTTGCTGTGTAGGGGACATTCTGGGCTATCAAAAACCATCTAGCTCGTTGCTTTAATCGTTGGACTTCATACTTTTCCAGAGCGATTTTGGTCGAACCACCCTAAGTGGATCAATATTTTTAATTTCAAAAATTCTCTAAAAAATACTCAGTAAAGTTTAGGCAACTATTCCTTCATGACATCTTGTAGGGGACATTCTGGGCTATCAAAAACCATCTAGCTCGTTGCTTTAATCGTTGGACTTCATACTTTTCCAGAGCGATTTTGGTCGAACCACCCTAAGTGGATCAATATTTTTAATTTCAAAAATTCTCTAAAAAATACTCAGTAAAGTTTAGGCAACTATTCCTTCATGACATCTTGTAGGGGACATTCTGGGCTATCAAAAACCATCTAGCTCGTTGCTTTGATCGTTGGACTTCATACTTTTCCAGAGCGATTTGGTCGAACCACCCCCATTTCGGTACAGCATTTATGTTAGGAAGATATTCTCAGTAGAACTTAAAAGTTTCTTGCTTGATCAGTTCGGGTTTATTCCTCAGCCTATCATATAGTCACGATAGTTCAGTGGTTAGCGTACCAGATTAGTGATCTGATTGTTGCTGGTTTGATTCCCGAATATATTTAAATTATTTTGAGTCAAATTTAGAAGTAGTTCCAAAAAATGCCGCGAGGGCGCGCATGACGCACTTTGGTCGGATAGGCCCTTTAGATGCTGAGCTCAAATGCTGAGTTCACAGAAGTTCAAAATAGGTAAACATAAGTTTTGTTTATACCAACGCTTTTCCTGCGTCTGCAACGTAAACATTTTCTATTAAATTTCCATTGATTGTCCTAAATTGAAACATTTGTAATTCTCTGCAGAACAAAACGCGATTTTCAAAATGGGCGATAACTTTGGAATCCACCGTGGACCTAAGAAGGGTGCCGCCGCCAACTCCGCGACCGATGCCGAGGATCGCACCCAGGGGCAAATTATGAGCGATTTTCTGGTCCAGCTGGAGGATTACAATCCTACGGTATGTTAGCTAGTTATAATGTCAATGTTTGGATTTACAGTCATCCCGAATATCATTTTTTTCAGATCCCGGATGCCGTCACTTCGTACTATCTCAACACGGCCGGATTTGAGGCTTCCGATCCGAGAATGTGAGTCTGGTCTTGTTTGCGAACAAAGTTTCCCACAATAATCAAATTTCACCCCCATTCGATAGCGTCCGGTTGATTTCGATCGCCGCCCAAAAGTTCATCTCGGACGTGGCGAACGACGCGCTGCAACACTGCAAGACGCGCACCAGCAACGCACCCACCTCGGGCCACGGCTCGTCCAAGAACCAGAACGCGAAGATGTCCAAGGACCGCAAGTACACGCTGACGATGGAGGATCTGCAGCCGGCGCTGAACGATTACGGCATCACCGTGCGAAAGGCGCACTATTTCGTCTAGATTTAGGCTGGAGCTAGGGGGAAAAAATGCCTGGAAGATTGCGGGATGCTTTGCTTTCGGGAGAATAAAAGTGAGTGATTTTGATGGGAAATTGTGTTATTTTTTATCAGTGGTTAAGTTGCTTTTGAAGCGACTTTACCGACTGAAATGAGTAGGGGAAACTCTCGTATGTTTGGCAGGTTAAGGTGGTAAATGGTGTCTTTCACTTTTGGGGCAATGACTGTCAATGATGGTTCTGAATTCAGGATCCAGAAATGGTAAATTGAAATGAAAAAAATAATCACTGTATGTAAAATGCTTCTAAAAACAAAACAAAGAAAACAATTTTTTGATTGAAACATTCTGAATCAAGATATGAAGGTTTTTTTTTACCCACGATCTCAAGATATCTTGTCTCTCCTCTCTCATGCAAGAACTTTAAGTTAACAGAAGCTACATAAATCAATATTATTAAAGTTCAATTATCGGGCAAAATTTTAGTTTGTTAGCTATTTTACTTTGAAATTCACCCGAAAAAATGCTCAATAATTGTTATTTATTCTTTCGGATGATCGAGAGCGATTTTCTATACTTTTGCTTGCATGGCTATCAGCAAGTTGAAGAGTGGAAAGAAATAAAGCCAATTTGAGATTGGCATTTAATTCTATATTCCATACCCACTAGAGTGTAGAGAGTGTAACAAAAATGACTTTTTGGCGTGCATTTAAGGGTTTGTTCCGGTGGGCATAACGCCATGATTCGAAATCCGGATATTTAGTAGCATATCATTTTTGTTATAGCTGGCAAAAAATCATGTAACAAGAAGGAAATGTAGAAATATCATCAGGATGTAGTATAAACAGTCAGTTTTAAGAGAATGTATGCAAAATATGTCTATTCTAACAAATTTTCATCAGAATTTTAAAATTAAAGTGACCTGTTGTGCTTCAAATCGGACACTGATAAAAGCTAATTTGAAATCCGGACACTTTTGCTTCGAATTCCGGACACTCAATTTTGCTTATGAACCGCACAAATTTGGATTGAAATGTTGGTTGATGGCAATCTTTAGGTCTCAAATGTGCTGTTAACACCAAAACAATCGATATTTTATATAACAATTTGCTAGAATTTAAGGAAATCAAACCTATAAATTTCTGCTTTACCTTCCCGGTGTATTGGACGACAATGAAATATTTCAGTGAAATGTTTCTCATTTTTGGTAAACTTATAATTTTATTTTATAAAATTGTTTTGGCATTGACTACTGCGTTCAAACGAACTTTAAATGAAATTTGGTGTTAAAATTCATCAAATAACACAGTTTTGACATTCAAATTTTCAGTTTTTGCTTTTTGGGCGTTTTTTAATACCCCTGACTCAAGGCGGTTTCATAAACACCCAGAAACTGGAAATTTGGTACAGACTCGGTACAGACCTTCAAAGTTAGGCATTTTTTGAAAAATCGGCCACGACAAAAAAGAGGCGCCATTTGATTTTGCTGGGACCGATTTTTCGAAAGCTGTCAGAATACCTATGCGCCCTTTTCAAATGTTGCTCGAGAATTGTAGAAGTTTTCAAAAGTAGAGTAAGCTTTTTAAATATTTTTTTTAAAGTTCAGAAAATTTCACTAGAGTTTAAATTTTTAACATTGAAAATCGGACCAATATTGTCTGAGATATAAATTATAAATCTAGGCTAATTAGGTGACACTTAAAAAAACATTTTCATTGATTCGATTTTTTTTGTGAGGCTGTATCTCAAAAACTCATTGCTCGATTTATAAAGTTTCAGAGAGAAAAATGTAGGAAATCTTCTCAGCTTTTCAAACATTTTTTTTAATGGTACTTTTCTTTCAAAAAGTATTTTGAAAAATGATTTTTAATATTTTTTTTTGTCTAAGTATTTGATATCATCCAAAAAAAACCTTATTTAAACACCTTCAGGTGTTTGGTGCCTTCCTCATATTCATAAAGTGAATAAACTACACAGCCTCAAAAAAGTGTCTAAATATCGCGTATTTTATCAAAATATCTAAGATCCAACCTAGAAAAAGTGAATTAAAAACACTAAAGCAGTGTTGCAAATGAGTGATAAAAAAGCTATCAATAGATTATCTCTGCACCAAAAATATCCGAGAGTATTCGCGATCAAAAGCTCGAAAATTCCGACAGATGGCGCAAAGCATCGAAGAATGACGATTCAAATTTTCGCTGTTCGGTTACTTAGGAATGCAAACTTAAAATTGAATTTACAGCTCTTAGAACAACTTTTGAGAAAAAATTCAAGTAGTACGATTGTTAACTTTTTGCCCTCTATAAATTAACGCAATAAAAAAAAATCTGAAATTTTTTTTTTTTTGAAAAAACTAAATTGTTTAAAATGATAGAGCATCAAAAGTTAACAAAGTATCAGCTCGAGTTTTTGCTCAAAAGTTGTTTTCAACGCTGGAATTTAACAAAACAGAATTCGCATACATAACCTCAAAGGACGGAAATTTCAATCGACATTCTTCGCTCTGTTCTGCTACTCAACACTAGATGTCGCATGTCGTTCAGCTTATGAATGCCAATAGGCCCCCAAAACCAAAGCTAAAAACTCCATTCGCCACCTACATTCGAGTAGAAGAACTTTGGTGCAAGGTTACGTTTACGTTTTTGCGCGATAAGTGCAAAGGGGAGTGAAAACTATTCTAAGGTTTTTTAAAAGAAAATGGATCTTTTGGAATAAAATAAAGTTAACAGGAGGCAAGAAATAAAAAGTTCTATCGACTGACTTTTTGATTTTTTTGCTAAGTTGCCTTTTTCATTGAAAATTCTGAGATCCGGATGGAAAACGCGAGAATGAGGTTAGATTGCTAATTTTGAAAATCAATCCAATTATAATTTTTCAGGCAGATCTTTGCTTTTATGGTAGAAGTGACTTTAAAACATATTTGTCCACTTGAATAATGTACATTCTCAATTGATTAGTTAGGTTTTGGTTGATTAAAACATTCCCTTATTTTGAATCAGATAATGAACAGGTTAAATCGGCCATCACAGAAATATTTTCGTTTATATCAATTAAGCTATTTATTTCTTACCTGAAAATGGTATAATTTGCTATTAATGTCGATTTTATGACGAAATAAAACAATTTCAAATTTCAAACCAACTTACTCGCTGTAGGTTATAATGAAAACATCACCCCAAGTTTCAGCGCCCTCTAGTGGGGGGTAATTTTGAGGTTTGATTGCCTATAGTGGCCGTCACTATAGCTTGTGAGATGTCTTCTTGTGTCTCGTGATTCCCAGCGATGTCATTCTCTCTCTATCACTCTTTCCCTTTACCCCGACTATGCGCTCTCACCGCTGAGTCTCTCAATCTCTCCAAAACTGCAATGAGAGAACGCGAGATGGCGATTAGGATCCGACCACGCATGACGTCCCGTCAAACTGCGTTTGCGAAATTGGTTTTGTGGCGGCTTTTGTGGTTAAACGCTGTTGCGGTAGCATGATCGTGGAAGCGGGAATGAGAGAGAAAAGGAAAATGTCAATCGCGAGTGGGCAAGCACGAAAACGTGTTCGGCTATGTTCGGCGCTGAGAGTTTCAATGAAGAGAGAAGAGCAGTTGTATTTGAGGCATGAATATTCAGGCGGGATAATTGTAGTTGCTGAGAGCTGATATTTTGATATTTTAACAACCCTGCACTAAAGTAATTATAACTGTTGATAGGGTTGCCAGATTTTCAATCTTTAGGACTCTTTTTAAGATCTCTTGATTACCCATCCAACGACAGGTCGCATAGTAGATCCGGACATCGTTTTCATCAAAATATGTGAGAACCGCACTCTAAAAAGTGCATAAATAACACATAAGTGGTAATTTTACGTTTTGCGCTCAATGAAAAGGTCTTTTAAATACCTTTCTAAAAATGTGTAGCATTCGGTGTTTCTTACAAAAACCATCCTTTTTGCAATCTTCCGAGGTTTAGCTAAAATCGTTTTTTTAAAGTACTTTTCTTAACTTCATAATATTAACTAGGGTCTTGTGGGACCCCAAGATGGATTGAATGAGACTAAAACGGTCCAAATCGGATTAGCCAGCCCGAAGATAATCGTTTTCATATTTTTCGGTGCACGGACTTACATACATACACACGCACAGACATTCAGAATTTGATTCTGAGTGGATAGGTATAGGTGAAGGTGGGTCCACGAGGTCGAAAAAAGAAGTTCATTTTTCGAGTGATTTTATAGCCTTTCCTCATTGAGCATGGTAAAAACATGATTTAAAAAAACATATTTTTTAAACAGATTTTGCACAATCACGCACAACTCGACGCACAAAGAAAAAAAAATCCTGAAAATTAAAAAAAAAATTGTATGGTCAATTTTAAATGGTAAATGGTAAATTATTTAACTTTTAGCGATAAAAAGATAATTTTTAAATAAACTAAAAATAGGATGGAAAAACTAATGATGCAAAATTGCTTATTTTGACATAGGGAATGCATGGACAATGTTTTATCCAAATCAGTGTTGCGAAATCGAAGAGAACTACTCTGTTGAGATTAAAAAGTAATGCGTAGTATTTAAAAGAGAAAAAAAACCTCAAATTAGAGAAAAATTAAATACTCAATAACATTTTTTTTCCAAAATAACCATTCATAAAATTGTAAATCTGGCATCGCTTCCCCTAAGGTAAGCCATTTTTAAAGCTCGCTCGCATACTCTACTCTCACGCACACCTGCGTGATTATTTATTCTGCAAAGTTTGTGCGGCTTATCAGAGCTAGCACAAACACACGCCGAACCGATCCATACTCGTGCATGTGTGCAGCATAAAACGCATAAGAAGCTTGGTTCAATCCAAAACAAAGGTGGGAAAATGGAAGAGACGCAATAAGCATAATCCGAACCCTCGCGAATGATGATGACGACGATGATGATGATGATGGTTGATGGTGATATCATGTAAGAGAGACAAAAGAGAGCGGGAAAAAAGAGCATGAAAATGCAGGAAATCGCATCGCTCGACAACAACCAAAACATCAGCGCGAGCAACAACATTGTTGGTTTATTTTTCTTGATGCTTTCGCTCAGACTGTATGAGTGTGTGTATGTGTGCGCCACCAAAACTAATCCAAACCATGCTGCCATGGGTTGAGGCGTGCGCGCGCGCGTTTATTTATAAAATCTTCCCAAACAAAGAAGAACGGTGGATTTCGAAATGAACGGCGGTGGCGGCGACGAAAAAAGACTCACAAAAAAGCATACAAACTAGCACGCACATGTTCATGATCCATCACGACGTCATCGCAGTCAGGGTGGGGGGAAAAGGTGGCGTCGTCATCAGCAGCGGTGTCGCGCGTTTGTCGCAGCATGCTTCGACCGATGATGGAGGTGTCGGGGGTCATCAGAATGACTAAGCGAATTTGATTTTGTATTAGACTCTATTATCCCAAAGTTTGTATGCGACTTCGAATAATCAAATCATGAACAAACATTTTCATTTTTAACATCAAACTCGAATTCTGCGAGCAAATTTTAGTCGAATTTGATAAAACGTATGCAGAAAAACATCGTTTCAATATTTTTTCTGACCGGTGGCGAGGGTCTCGTCCAAAATTGCCCAAGTGTGAGATTCTTGTAGGAAATTTAACCCTCTGCTGCCCAAATTTTTTTTCGATAATTTTTATTTTTTCCGTGTTCAGGAAGTCATTTTGAGTAACTTTTGTTCTATGAAAAACTTTATACTCTTGTTTTCTGTTTTTCTTGTTTCATTTTTAGTATTTTAATTTGCATTTATCTTGTTTAGTTTATGTTTGTTTATGATAGTATTTGGCCTATTCTACGACCACCTATCATTACATTTTGCCTATCTAATTTTTTTATGTTTTTACCGTCACTTTTTAATTTTTTTGCTTGTTTTTCATATTTTCTGCTATAAAATAGCATCAGTATCATATAAATTGTAAAATAAATGCGTAGAGGCATAGTCTGGGACACTAGAAAAATTACTGCATACTTCTTTTTACTCAAAATATAGGAAATTTTAGTAAAAGCACAGCCAAAGTTGACCCCTTAAAAAAATACATGTTTAAAAACATTGGCAAAGTCACATAAAACAAGTAAAACTTTCAGCCTATAAATTTTCAAAAAATTTAAGCGTTCTTCAATGCTTTTGAAAGATTAAAAATTGGTTGTAAAATTGTTTTTTAACGATTTTTTAAATCGAAGCCCGTCTAAAGGCGGGGTTGAGTTGTGCCGAGCTGTATTTTTTTCCTGGTTCGATTACCCGAAGTGATTTTTTTTTTCCGAGGTCTTCGAACAGTCGAGTCTGGAAACAAGCATTGCAACAAGAATTCAACTATCAAAATCATTATGTTGAAAAACCATAGTAAATTTCGAAATTGTGATAAATCCAGCTTGACCTTGAACTTTCTATAATGTTGAATGATTTAGCAGGAAATTAAGGAACCCTTAACGTGAAGACTTCCATCATCGCCTTGATTTTTAGTTCAAAGATATAAATTTTGCGTCGCTTTCGATATTTTGACAAAATTCCTTCAACAAGTTGTTTAGAATAGTGCCTTACACTTGCTGATTCATTTTGGTAACGATTATTCCATTCCTAGCAAAGTTATGGAAATCGTCATTAATCAATGATTGCCAACTAGGATGTCAATGACTGTGCCACAAAATTATATAAATTTTGAAGCACAATTGATTTAGATCAAAAATTCCTTCAATGGCTTCAAGAAGGCAACAACCGGCACATGCTGATTCCTTTTGGTGCTGAAATTCGTTAAATTGAATTTAATACAGAATATTTTATAGTGATGATCAAATTTCTTTGAAAATGGTCAACAGCTTAATGTTTAACAGAAATCAGCTAAGGTCAACCAGCAAACATTTATATGCAATTTGACAGAAATCAAGGTAAATTTTCACATAAATCGATTTTCATTTTAAACTTATATTTTTTTATTGGAGCAAAAAAAAATTGTGATCAAAACATTACAATTTTAGTGAAACACATAAACCAAAAATATTAATCGAATTTAATTTATCGACGTAATTTTTTCCGTATGCAGTATTTTTTTTTAATTTTTCTACTTCTGAGCAATTCTCTGAGATTTCGGTCATTCGATTTTTTTTGTATTTTTTAATCCGGCTGAAACTTTTTTGGTGCCTTCGGTATGCCTAAGTAGCCATTTTGCATCATTAGTTTGACCATAAAATTTTCCGTACAAATTTGGCAGCTGTCCATACAAAAATGATTTATGAAAATTAAAAAATATGTATCTTTTGAAGGAATTTTATGATCAATTTAGTGTCTTCGGCAAAAGGCTACACAGAAAAAAAAAATGATACACGATAAAAAAGGACGGAATAACGTCATGATTCGAATTCCCGGACGCTTCGAAACCCGGACACTTCATCTTGTTTTATCAATTATTTGGGTATAAGTTTGCATTATGAATGTCAAAACTGTGTGATATGATGAATTCCAATATCAACTTTTATTTAAAGTTTGTTTGAACGCTATAGTTAATGTCAAAACAATTAAATACAATAAAATTATAAATTTACCAAAAATGTGAAACATTTCACTTGAAATATTTCATAGGCGTTCGAAGCACCGAGAAGGCACAGCAGAAATTTATGGTTTCGATTTTCTTAAATTCTAGCAAATTTTTATATAAACTATCGATTGTTTTGATGTTAACAGCTTATTTGAGAGCTAGAGAATGCCTTTCACTAACATTTCAGTCCGAATTTGTGCGATTCATAAGTAAAATCGAGTGTCCGGAATTCGAAGCAAAAGTGTCCGGATTTCGAATCAGCTTTTATCAGTGTCCGGGATTCGAAGCACAACAAGTCATTTTATTTTGAAAATTCTGATGAAAATTTTTTAGAAAAGACATATTTTGCATTCATTTTCTTGAAACTGACTGTTTATACTACATCCTGATGATATTTCTACATTTCCAACTTATTACATGATTTTTTGCCAGCTATAACAAAAATGATATGCTTCTAAGTGTCCGGATTTCGAATCATGACGTTATTGAATGTTTTGCCTTTTTGAAATCTTCATTTAAAAAAAAAAAACAAAATTGTTTCCCGAGAGATCGGAAAATTTCACGAATGTTTCGTATTTTAACATAGTTGCTGAGATATCGACGTTAGAAAATGGTGGGTTGTTTGGGTGAGACTTAGAAAACATCAACTTTCCTATTTTCAAACCTTTGCATGACAATGTCTCAGCAACTAAGGGTCGTATAAATAAAGTTCAAAAAAGCAAAATATAGAGAATTTTCTCAGCTTTTCAAAAATGAAAAATAAAATGAAAAGTGGGCAAACAAGTGCACTAATTGCTTTATCTTGAAAACGGTGCACTTTAGCAAAATTTTACTAAAGTACATACTTTTTGATTGCAAATTCAATTTTACATCGAAGAATGAAGTTGAAAAATTTTTGCGACCAATATTTCGATTTAAAAAAAATCAGAATTGATTCAAAAATTCATAACTCGGTTAAAGATTTTTTGCAAAATCTGGAAATTTCTGAAAAGTTGGCATTTAATTTCCCCTAAAACATATCAAAAAATAAAAATAAAAACAACAATTGTGTTTTTTTGCAAATCAAGTCATAGTGACAAAAAGATACATTAAAAATCACATTTTTTTACCGTGTATATTATTTTTCGTGTAGTCCTACAAACTTGTCAAAGACACCAAGTGAATTCTTCAAAATACACTCAAACCCCGATGGTTTGACGCCAACTGTTGTCAAACGAACGGGGTCACTTTTTAGTTTGACACCACTTTTACACGGAGTTCACACACACTATCAAACGTTTGTTTTGATAGTGTGCGTGAGCGGCGTGTAAAAAGTGACAGTTCGTCACTTGTTAGTTTGACTTTGACCAACCAACGGGGTACAACCTAAAAAAAATGACAAATGAAAAAGTGACCAACCACCGGGGGTTGAGTGTAAACAGATTTTTGAATTTTCTTACATAATTTTTGTATGGACAGCTGCCAAATTTGTATGGAAAAATATATGGACAAACTAATAATGCAAAATGGCTGAAAGCAACATAAAAGTTTCATCCGGATTAAAAAATACAAAAATTAAAATTCAATAAAAAATATCGATTTTGAGAGAATTGCTCATGGGTCATGAACAAAAAAAAAATCTTTTTTTCATTATTAAATAAATTTTATTTTCGTACATTTATCATTAAATTTGAATTCAAAGCATTTTTCAATATTTCATTACCGCCATTTTAGCCGCCGTCTTGGATCTACAATCGACAATAAAAAATAAGAAAAAAAAAAGTTTTTTTTTGTGTTCCAATTAATCCGAAGTGAAATATGTTGTTTTGTTGTATTTTTGAAAAAAAATCATTTTAAATTTTAAACATAATCTTCAAACCACTACGCCATAAACTCACTTGAATAACAAAGCATCAAAAATTGCATTGAGGTAATACAAACCCACGCAACCCAGACAGATAGTGGGTGCACAACGGCGCGCGCGTTATCAATCCAGAACATCGCACTTGGATACTGCCGCTGATGCCCATCACTGCTTTTCTCTCCCTCTCTCAGTCACCGTAATCCCTTCAACGGTGTGAGTTTACTCCGTCGCATGTATTGGTGACGGGAGCCAACGCTTTCTGATAAACACCACACTTATCTTCCGCATGACATACTGTTGTGACTGTGTGCTTCTGTCATGGCGCGCGGATAAAAAAAAACTATTCTCACCCACACCGCTAAAGCAGCTGTTCCGCGGCATGCTTGGATTTGGATATGATGATGAGAGAGCGGCGGCGGCGGCGACGACGACGGCTCTCGCTACCAACACATGCGCACCGACGCGACGATAGCGCACGACGACGACGACGACGGCCGACACACAATCAGTATCATTGCAGCAGTACGGGCAGCTAGCACGCGTGTTCGTTCGTTGTTGCGCCTCTAAACCTTATTAGTGTAATAATCTCTATTGCGTATATGTGTGTTACTCTTTATGTATATCGCCTGTGTGTACGTAGGTCTAGGTGTATATAACGTCACATACATACGACGTGTATAATACTACTTGAACATATTGTATACTAAGTTCTAACTGTTTGGATATTATTATCAGTTTCCCTTCTGTCCTGTAATAATCCTTGCGCCGTGCGTGTATGCACGGATGTCGTAAATATCGTGACACAACAACACACAACAATAAACATTAAACCGTGTGTTTGCTTTTGTTACGTCGTCAACCCCCCCGTTTATTCTATTGTTTGTTCAGTGCATGAACGTGTGTGTGCGTGCGTTTATCAGTGGCAGTGCTCGAGCGCGCGCGCTCATTTTTAATTAATCGTCAGCGTCAACTATAAATAAACAACAACAACAATACCAACGCAGAGCAAAAGGGCAGAAATACAAACAAGGGGCACAAAAAAAGGCCAATTTTCCTGATTTCTGTTCACCGATTAGTGTGCGCGCGTGATAGGTCTTGTTCGTTCTTGCCTCCACGAGTGTAATGGCCTTTGATGTGCGAAATATTGTGCATTCGGTTCGAAATTAGTGCAAACAGGGTGCTTAAAACCTACACGCGCCTACGCCTACTGTGAGTGTGTTCGTGTGTGAAGCGATTCAGCTCGGTTGAGGATTATTGGATTTGGATTATCCCGAACCTACACCAACAACGACAACAACAACGCCGCAACGCCAACTAAGAAGACCTTTTTATTGGCGCAGAAGAAAACCGCAAAGCAAAAGAAGTGCGCCTGAAATCAATTTTATTGCCGATTCCATCAACCAGAGAACGGACGGACTTTGGGTAGTTTCCGTTCGCCGCACGTTGCAGAAATCGACGTTTGTTATTTTTATCAGCAGTATCGCCGTCGTCGAGGCAGAAATAACTGCAGTTGCAGCAAATGACTTGAATGTATAAACAATCACCCCGACTTGGATAAGCCCGGCACACCGCTCGGAGAGTAGTGTGTTCTGATAAGTAAGTAAATATCACGTCACTGACCCGACTCTGCGGAGCGCTCCAAGCTTATAATGAGGGGATAGATATTCTGCTTAAGCAATTCAGGTCGTCAAGAGGGACGAAGCGCTTCTGCCTAATGTCACCGGGGAGCACTAGAGAAATGGGTGTCTCTCTATCGAACGGGACAACGGACACACATAGGCGCGAACACACACACACATAATCACAGTAATGTATGTACAAGATTTGACGGGATGACTCACGTGTGGAAAACCGGTGATTCGATTTTGAGTGCTGTGTTCGCCATGTGGTGATGCTTACTTTTGCTGATATCATGCAGATTCAATGGTCGATAACTTGTTTCGACATGTTTTGCGGAACTCGTTGCGTGTGGAATTAAATTGCGCTACGCGTTTTATTGGATTAGTCAGGTATCGATAGTGGCTAGTAACAGGAAGTTGTTTAAATAACTGAAAACAAGTCAAAAGTTTCTTATTAAGCAAGTTCATTCAAGACTCGATTATCCAATGTTTGATTATTCGGCGTTCGATATCCGTAGGATTCGAAAGAACTTCGGATAATCGATTGTACACGCTCCATACAAAAAAAAAAAAAAAAAAAAATACAATTCAGACTCGATTATCCGAAGCCTTGATTATCCGAAGTTTTGATTATTCGAAGTTCGATTATCCGAAGGCTTGTATGGGACTTCGAATGATCGAATGACAAACAAAAAAATATTTGTATTTGTTTTTTTTTTAATTTATTTTATTACTTTCAACATGAAATTGGAGTTCTGCGACCCCATTTTAGTCAAATTTGAATGGTTGGTTGCATATTAAATAATAAACTGCATTTTTTTCAATATTTCGTCAACGCCATTTTGGCCGCCATCTTTGATTGATTTTTTTTCAAAATCATTTTAGCGTAGTTTAGAGGTCATACTTAAGCTCGACAATTAAAAGTTAGACAACGAAAAAAATCCTGATTCGATTATCCGAAGTTTCTATTATCCGATGTGATTTTTTTTCGAGGCCTTCGGATAATCGAGTCTGGACTGTATTTGATTATAGTATCCGAAGTAAATTCAATTCAATTTTCAGATTCAATTTTTCGGATAGTCGAACCTCGGATAATAAAAACTTCAGATAATCAAGTCAGAATTTTCAAGTATAGGAAAATTTAGATATTTTTTTTTCGTAATTAGATTACCCAAAGATTCGATTACCCGAAGTGAAAATCTGGTCTGGACTGTATCATGAAAACTATCATTCAGTGCGATTGTATCGACTGTATCATGAAAACTATCATTCAGTGCGATTGTATCGATACTGAACGTCAAAAGTACTGACATTCCAGAATGATATTTGCTTGTCATTTTTGCAGTTCGTGTGTTCAGTCTGAACTCGATTATCCGAAGTCGTATTATCCTTAGAATTCGGATAATTTTTTTTTAATTTTGTGACTTCTCACATCAAGTTTGAGTCCTGAGACTCCATTTAAGTAATTCAATTTGATTGCTTATTAAATCATCAAATACATATTCTCAATATTAAATAATCGCCATCTTGGCTGCCATCTTGGATCCACAAATAATAATTCAGTTCTGAGTAGTTCAGCGTAAATAAGACAACACAAATATATTTTTTGTGATTCTATTATCTGATGATTTGAATATGAGCAGTTCTTTGAGATTTCGGTCATTCGATTTTTTTTTGTATTTTTTAATCCGGCTGAAACTTTTTTGGTGCCTCGGTATGCCCAAAGAAGCCATTTTGCATCATTAGTTTGTCCATATAATTTTCCATTCAAATTTGGCAACTGTCCATACAAAAATGATGTATGAAAATTAAAAAATCTGTATCTTTTGAAGGAATTTTTTGATCGGCTTGGTGTCTTCGGCAAAGTTGTAGGTTTGGATATGGACTACACTGAAAAAAAATGATACACGGTAAAACAAAATTTGGTGATTTTAAATTTAATGTTTTGTTACTAAACCTAAATTTAAAAAAATACAATTTATTTTTTAGGGGACAAATGCCAATTTTTCAGAAATGTCCAGGTTGTGCAAAAAAATCTTTGACCGAGTTATGAATATTCGAATTAAGACAATTTTTTTCAAAAAATCGAAATATTGGTCGCAAAAATTTTTCAACTTATTTTTCGATGTAAAATCCAATTTGCAAACAAAAAGTACTTTAGAATGTTTGATAAAGTGCGTCGTATTCAAGTCAGAACTATTTTTAAGTAACTTGTTTGAAAATAGTCGCACTTTTTTTGTTTTTAAAATTAGTGCACATGTTTGCCCACTTTTGAAAAAAATATTTTTGAAAAGCTGAGAAAATTCTCTATATTTTGCTTTTTTGAACTTTGTTGATAAGACCCTTAGTTGCTGAGATATTGCCATGCAAACAATGATTGAAAAGGGATCTATCACTGAATGGGACTGATCGATATTCGATATAACTTTCTGTCAGCGATCATTTCCCAAAACGATATTTGATCGCTGACACACAACGCCTATCATGATCGTCATTGCTTAGCGACGGTCGGTGAACGTAAACACGAAGACGAAACGAACGAAAAATGAGCACCACTCAAGCAGCCGCCCGAACGAGACAACGTGCTCTTTCTCTTTCTCTCGTTTTTGTCTCTCTTTTCCTAGTGTTTGCTAAGTAGTGACAGGAGTCATATGATTGCTATCATTGGAGAGATGATCGGAATCTCGGTAGAATGTCAAACGACCGCTCTCTAAGCTATTTTTCTCCTGGAGGGAAGTCAATGATTGTGTGAGTGACTTTGCGTTCTTTTGTGTGTGAAATGAACGAAAGCAGAATGTAGAAATCAGGTTGTCGTGGTGAAGACGATTGAAGTGCTCTGTCAGCTATCACAAACAACAAGCCCTGCATGCAAAGGTTTAAAAACAGGAAAATTGATGTTTTCCAAGTCTCACCCAAACAACCCACAATTTTCTTACGTCGATAACTCAGCAACTAATGGTCAAATTTACAATGTTAAAATATGAAACATTCGTGAAATTTTCCAATCTTTTCGAAAACAATATTTTCAAAAAATTTAAATCAAGACTAACATTTCAAAAGGGTTAAACAACTCTAAAATTTCGATTTCACTGCCAAATTATATTGTTTTTTTTCGGCAAACAGTAACATAATATTTAAAATTTGCATGTTTTAAATACCAATATAAAGCCGATTTAATACCAATATAAAGCCAATTTAGTACCCCGTGGTAAACTGGAAATGTATTTATATTTCTTCCCAAAACGCGAAACTCACTCGTTGATCTTCCATCTTCAAGAGATCTCTTGAAAGAGTAAAGAGAGGTTCGCTCTCTTACGATTGTCTCGGTACGTATGTAAATGCTAATAGAATATCTTTTATTGATGATTATCTATAAGTTGCATGTGAAACCAAATGTGATCTACTGGAATTTAAGGCAGTCCTTGATTTATTAATGCATTACAAAATATCCTACAAAAATAGGCAAATCACTCGCCAAACACCAATAACGAGCGCCATTCAGAAAAACGCATCACCTCCGAAAGGGGGTGCGAAAATCTTCTCTCATATTTTGCTTACAAAAGTGAGGCATCGTGTTGGGTGCAGCTTGAGAAGATAGTTGACCCCACCACCACCACCACAAACTGTAACTGCGAGCGCAGAGTTGAGGCGACAAACGAAGAACGCTCAAAGCCGGCACTCACCACGGTCTGTTGAGTTGCATTTCGCGACTACACCCAAACCAGGGATTGGAGACAACTTGTGACATTTGAGGGTGCACAGCAACGAAGGAAGTTGTTGTCTTTTTATTAAAAAATCTAACTTACGGACAACGGGGTTTTAAAATTAATGAAAATTTATAGTAAATTACTTTGTGGGCAGTACTTTAGGAAATGTATTAAAATTATATTTCGATAGTACTCATAATTTTAAGGATACTAAAATGTCTGTAATAAAAATCTGGGTGCAAAAGCTTTGGTTGTGCATTGCACAGCATGATTTTTTTGAAATTACAATATTTATTTCAAAATTTCGGAGTGAAAATTAAACAAATTAAAATTATTTGTAAACAAAACGAATTTTGAGTGCACCGCCGGTGTCACAAGAGGACAAGTTTCACACTCCACCACCCACGCCAAGCAAGAGAAGGACAGAGCAGTCAAGACAAGCAGCAGCACGTGACAGAAAGAGAAAGGTGTGTGTGTGTAAGCCGCCACGAAGGGAAGAGGAAGAAGCGAGAAACCAATTACACGCAGCTCGCGGCTTAGAAGTTTGCGCGCGATTGTATTGACAGAACAGACTTTAATAGTGTGCAAAAACGAGACAGAGAGAGAGAGAGAGAGAGATTGGCACGCTGAAGAGCGGTTCGTAAACGGCTTCGCGTCGCGACAAATGTGAGATTTTGGAGTGCGCGCTAGTGGCGACTGAATAATTTGTTTAATTCTGCTTCATGTTCTTTCTTTGGCACGGCGACGCCACGCTGATATTAATCCAGGGAAGAGAAAGAAATGAGTACAAACAGACACCACTAACGTTTGTTGATGGGTCAGGGGTTCGCAAAACAGAGGGAAAAAACGCGACAGCGGTGGGACTTGAACCGAGGTTGAGCGATTTGAAGGGCTTGACGTTGCCACTATGCCATGGTCGCAAGAGAATAGTTCGTTGATTTATGTATTTTAATTGAGTTCGTTTTGTTCGATTTGAACAAAGAAAAATACTGAAATTATTTTTGGCGAGGGGCGTGAAATTTTCACATTTTCATTGAAGATTTCTTTCTGAAACAGGCGTAGACGGGCGTTCTTCGGTACTGTTCGCGATGTCTTTTCATCGGATGTAAGTTTTATTTTTAAGAGGCTAATAAAAAGCCAAACGAGAATCCGCATTTTATCGGATTATCTCCCGCTTTGGTGGGGGACAACGAAAGTGTCGGGTGGAAATTACTGGAACAGGACTGCTGTGTTTGTGCGTCGCGACGCACACACAAAGAATTCCGTCGTCGTGAGTTCACTGTCAGTCACGCGTCAACGATTCCGACCGCGGGGCGCGATGAGGTTCCGGAACATTGACGGGCTTGGTGGTTGCGGATAACAAGCTGTTTGGAATCGGGGCTGAGAGTAACAACTGTTGTTCTTTGTTAATTTTTTGGAAACATATTTTGAGGTTAGGCCCAAATATCAATTTAAGAAACTTCACTGTAACGTAATTCTCCAAGCAATAAATGAGCCAAACCTCAATATCTTCGAGTCACGACTCCACCAAGTCAACTATTTGCCATTTCCCAAGATATTTTCGACCACTCAAAACTTTTTTTCCTTCAAGTTATCAATATCTTTATCTGGTCGCGCCAAATGGCGTCACCACATGCGCCAAATCTTGATCTCGCGCGGTCGTCGTCGGCCAACGATCGCGTTCTCCCACGGTTCGATAAACCGCGATGAACGACCGAACGGTGGATTTGGGTGGAAGAGGGAGGTTGGGGCGTGTGCAGCTCACATTACTCACATGTTTATGAAAAAAAGCTGGTGTGATGAAATCGTGCAGGGAGTGCAGCATCCGCCGTGGATCAAATTTAATCGAGGGAGAGAATGATTTTTAGTTTGATGTTCACTTTTGTGAGATATTTGAGATTTTCAATAAATTATAAACAATGTGAACACCTAACTCAAAGTCCTTTAGCATTAGTTATCACTAGAAAATTATATCTATGAAGCCAACGGTTTTATTTTTAAATACAACCGATTGTACAAATTTTCAGAATTAATTGTTTTAGCCAACTTTTTTTTAATGAATGTTATGTTCATAATTAACGGTAAGATATTTTATATACAAATTGTAGTATCTTTGAAATTACGGGAACGTTCGATACAATTTCATAAAATTACTGCCTGTTATTTACAAAAAAAATGTCTTTTTTTACAATCACATTGTTGCAAGACTGGGTCCGTAAGTTTGAACATTTATTTCTGAACAATCTTTACCATAACTTACATCAGGGATGCCCAACCTTTTGGCCCTGCGGGCCAGATCTGATTTTTCTGAAGCAATTGCGGGCCGGAACTAGAATTTGATAAAAGTTGAAAAAGTAAACACTTTTTTTCATTTTTTTATGATTGGGTTCTTTTAAAGTAAGTTAAGATAAGAACTAGTGTTGCAAATAAGATTCATAAATCTTAATTTTAATTTTTGTTTGTTTACAATTGTAAAGTTATTGTTTTTGAAGATTGCAATTAAATACCTTGATATAATTTTTTATAAAAAAAAATCAAATTTCAATGGTCGTTGCATTTTTTAAAGTTTAATATCCTCAAAACTACGATGTCAAAAAACCAAGGAGACACAATAAAATTTATTCAAACGAAATTTTGATTCGAATATCCTTTACAAATAATACAAACTTTGTGCATTGTTGAGCACCTTTGTTCAAATATTTCAAAAAATATTATAAAATGATTTTAAACACACACTTAATTTAAAAATTGTAAAAATATATATTAAATCAATTTCAATTTGTTATTCTTCAAAATTCAATGTTAATGAAAAAAAAATATTTTTGCTTCCTAATTTCTTGACTCACTTTGAGACATATTTTAATATTTTTAAAATATTTGCAGCGATATATTCTCAGTATGAATAATATGCCTTTTTAAGCTTTATTACAAAAAACTTTATCACTGAAAAGTTCTTTTGGAAAATACATTAGTTTTTGCTTAATTATTTATTTAAAAAAAATTAAAATAGAAAAAAACTTCAAATTGAAGTAAACTCAGTTAAAATTGAAAGAAATTTAAATTTAGTTTCTTTTTGTATGTTTAAAGACAACAATCCAAGTTTTTTCATAAATTTCACAATTTTACGAAATGGATATTTTTTTTCTTGCACCATTTTTCAGTTTAGATATTCAATATAGAAAAACAAACAACAACATGAAGAATGTTGTTATAATATGTTAAAATTTGATCTCAGGATTTTTTTTATTTTAATTCAGACATTCAATTTATTTATTTAATATTTCATGAACAGTCATAGAACTATTTTGAAAAGCCGTCGCGGGCCGGATGAAATGGCTTCACGGGCCGGATCCGGCCCGCGGGCCGGACGTTGGGCAGGCCTGATCTTACATTTTTGCCCACAACAATGCATCGATCAAAACTTCCCAACTCACGATACTGAATTCATTCATTTATTTTGCTTGACCAGCCCCCAAAATGGTATGGAGACTGGAATGGAAAAACTAATACAGTCCAGACTCGATTATCCGAAGGCCTTGGCAAAATTTCTCTTCGGATAATCGAGTCACGAAAAAAAATTGTTGTTGTCTTATTTTTGATTATTGAGCTCAAGTATGACCCCTAAACTACTCTAAAGTGATTTAGAATTTTTAAATCCAAGACGGCGGAAAAAGGGGGCGAAAAAATAAAAAAATGCATTTTTTTATTTCCCTTTTGAAAATTTTGAAATATTAATTTCGAAAAGATCGAAAAATTTCACAAATGTTTCATATTTTAACATTGTAAATCGGACCATTAGTTACTGAGATATCGACGTTAGAAAATGGTGGGTTGTTTGGGTGAGACTTAGAAAATATCAATTTCCCTGTTTTTAAACCTTTGCATAGCAATATCGCAGCAACTTATCAAAAAAGTTCAAAAAAGCAAAATATGGAGAATTTTCTCAGTTTTTCAAAAATATTTTGTTCAAAGGTGGGCAAACATGCACTAATTTTAAAAATGAAAAACTGCGACTATTTTCAAAAAAGTTACCTTTAAAATGGCTAGAATTTTAAAACGGTGCAGTTTATCAAAATTTCACTACAGTACTTTTTGATTGCTAATTTGATTTTACATCGAAAAATGAAGTTGAAAAATTTTTGCGACCAATATTTCGATTTTTTGAAAAAATCTGTATTGATTAAAAAATTCATAACTCGTTCAAAATTTTTTTCCACAACCTGGAAATTTCTGAAAAGTTTGCATTTTATGTCCCCTAAAACATAAAAAATAGAGTTTTTTTGCAAATCAAGTTTTAGTAACAAAAAGTTAAAAAAAAACCACAAAAAAAATTTTTATCGTGTATTATTTTTTTTAGTGTAGTCTTTATCCATACCTACAACTTTGCCGAAGACACCAAATCGATCAAAATATATCTTCAAAAAGTACAGATTTTTGAATTTTCATACATAATTTTTGCATGGACAGCAGCCAAATTTGTAAGGAAAATTATATGGACAAACTAATAATTCAAAATGGCTTCTAGGGCATACCGAAGGCACCAAAAAAGTTTCAGCCGGATTAAATAATACAAAAATTAAAATTCAAAAAAAAGATTGATTTCGTAGAGAACTGCTCCAATGCATTTTTTTTACAAAAGAAATGTTTGGAACAAAAAATTATGTTTGAAAATCGCGATAAAAATTGCAAAACCGTAGAAAAATGTCAACTGACTTTCAAGTTAAATTTTTAAAAATTTCCAATAAAAGACAAATTTTAGAGTTTTCTTTGGAAGGTTCTATGTATAAACAAAATTTTTAATAGCTACTTTTTGGTTGATTTTAAAACCCCCTTGGGTATTTAAAAACAAAAAGCAGAAAAGGAAAGTTTCGTTTATTGGAAAAAAAAACTTCAGAAATGTCACTAATTGGAGAATGCTTAAATGAAATCAAGTGTATCGGAAGCATACTAAAAACGGAATATTGACGGTTATTGATTTTACATAGTCCTCAATGATTTTCTTAGATTTAACTTAAGATCTGCAGATTCCATTGACAAGATATCGGCAAAGACACCCTCGAAAAAAGGTTTTATAAGCTCCCCCACACGCATTAATCGTGGGTTAGTAGCAATGCACGCTCCCTTTTCTGTGTTTTTATTTAACGATCAAGCCTGCCCAAGTATTGGTTAGACTAAAGAACAAGAGAGAAAGTATAAACCTCGCGCACAACTACTACACATCGCACTAACACGCGCCAAGGGAATTGATAAAACAAACAATGAAATAATAAATAAAAATAAAACTAACAAAAGCCGCGATCGCGTCGCGGTGCGTCGTAAAACTTGCGACTGTAGTTGTGACCGCCGGATGCTGTGCGTTGGTTTGCGTGATCCGCGCGTGAGACAATGACGGCGGCGATGATCACCTACGACGACGGTCGATCTTTCAGATTTCGGTGATTTATCTCGACGATCGCGATCTTGTGCGTGTGTGCGTGCGCGTTTAAGCTAGTTGCGATTTAAGCCGCACGCACACTAACGAGCGCGCGCGAATCGTTTGATTTCGCGCCCGCTGCTTGTTTAATCTTGTTTATCTTACTTTCGAACGATCGCGCACGATGACGGCCGCGATCGAGAGCCGGATCGAGCAGGAAAGATAAGATGCCCGAAGCTCTGTGTGTGAGAGCTCGAATCGAGACGGGTTCGTGCGGTGGGAATGGCCGTCGATCGCGTCGTCGTGCTGGGATTGATGAGTCATCATCGAGCGTTGGTTCGTGCTTGAGTGGAATAATATCGCGTTCGTGGGTTTTGATAACGATTCAAGTTTTTTTTTCTCTTGTTTAATTTTCTACCATTTGACGTCAGTTCTCTCTACACCGCACATTAGCATATAATACTAGAGTTGCGCGTGTTACAGTTCTCTAGAAAGGCGTTTTGTAAATTAATATGAATTATTATGTTTAATTTTCTAAAAGTCTAAATAAATAAACTCTCTACAATCCAACCCCACCTCTAATACATTGTTAAAATTCCATTTGTCAATTTTTTTTTGATATTTATAAAGTATTGAAATGAAGATTTTTTTCAGGGCTGTGTTTTTAATAAAATTTACTAGTTGTTAAGTGAAAGTGCAGTAATTTTTGGATTGTCCTGGACTATGCCTTTAAGCATTCTTTAACAATTCAAATGATAATGATATAATTCTATTTAAGAAAACCAAGCAACAAATTTAAAAAGTGACTGTAAAAATATGAAAAAAAAACAAAAGAGAAAAAGGTGATGATAGGAGAAAATCAAAAAACCTACATAATATCAGAAAAAAAACAAAACAAGACAAATTTGAATGAAAATTCTTAAAATGAAACAATTAAATCTTAAAACAAGTGGAGTGCAGTTGTTGTTTCAAATACTCTCAGGAAGCAAAAAAAAATATTGGACCTTTAAAAAAGCTCCAGATTTATGCTTTTCCTTCATAAGGGACCATCCATAAACCACGTGGACACTTTTTTTTGGAAATCTCAACCCCCCTTCTCGTGGATAATTGTCCATACAAAAAAATCTTTTTTTGTATGGAGCATGGACAATTGCCATACCCCCCCCCCCCCTAAAGTGTCCACGTGGTTTATGGATGGTCCCTAAAGTATTTTTAAGTGATAAAAAACTTATCATTTAAAAAAAAACCTTTAAATTGATTAGAAAACAGAGTGAATTATAAAAAAATCTTTTAAATCATTTTTGATACCAGACTTGATTTTGAATCCTTAAATGATTTTGAATTTTTTGCTTGAAAATATTTTTGATTATTTTTTTTCAACGCGAATCATAACTCTGGTTTCATATTTGGCACCAGCCTAAACTGTAGCGCAAAAGATGCCTATTTTAGTCGAAATTTAAAAAAAGAAGTATTTAGGGAATTTAACTTTCAGCTATAAAAAGTCAAATGACCGGTCTCCTTGAAATTATTCGACTGTAAAATGAACTTTGAATATGAACAAAAAATGCATAGAATCAGGTGGGATTCGAACTCACACCTTTGGATTGGAAGTCGGATGCTCTAGCCATTCGGCCACCAAGGGATTAATACTCCTTGAGTGAATTAATCCGTAGTGGTGAAATAATGTCACAAGGTCATTTACTATATAATACAACAATCCCTTCCCCAATGATTCCCCTACACACCACACACCATTGTAATTTATAAATAACTCGAACCGGTTGGTACGGTATGTCCCCGGCTTCTTCTTCTTCCCCTGATGATTCTATGAAATGTGGGATCCGCTCATAGAATCTGTCTCATGCGGTTAATGCAACGCAGTAGGCCGGGCCGCTTTAATGAATGTAATACACTTCGGGGGTTCTCGAAAGTACTGCAATCATTAATAATGACAAGAAGGAACTTGAGGCGTAATCTAACCATAAGTTCTTCCCGGATGCTTTCTTCGGACTGGCTACGCTTGTGTTCGATTAGATTAGATTAGATTAGATTAGAAAAAGTCAAATGAAAATTTCTAGAAATGTATTTTTTTCATGTTCGAATTTATTTCTGTAAAATCGTAACAAAATTGAAAATCTCGAAAAAATGCGTAATTTTAGTTACCTTCATGAGTTATCGATGTTTTTTTTTAAGTTTTCAAGAATTTATTTCACTACAAATAGTAAAAAAAAAGTAAATCTTTCCCAGTTCCTGAGGGGAACACCCTTGAAGAGTATCGGGGCCGGCATTTACAAAGCGGATTCAGTGGCAATTTCATTCTCAACGTAATGTTAACATGTTAAGGTTAATGTTAACATTCCATAGGTCGCGTTCCTAAGGTGTCGTGATAAGGTCCAGTTTGTGACGATACACTACCTTCCCTTTACTAAGCAATCGAATCCAGAAGAGAAACGATCACCAGTTGTGTTGGTCCGAGCCGGGATTTGAACCCCGATCTACCGCTTACTAGGCGGGAGCGTTACCACTAGGCTACGTGGCTCGGACTTTCACTACAAATGTTGTAATTAAATAATGACAGAGGGTTACAATTTTATGTTGTGCAAACAATCTGCTAAGAGATGTCTTAAAAACAAAAACAAAAAATAACACCTTCGTTCTTATTATTTGACATTCCATGGAAGTTTTGAAAAATTGTAAAAAAAATTTGTCTGAAAATGCAAAACCGCTTTCATATCAAGGAATCATCTCGTTTTCCTAGAGATTTCCTCATCAAAGTCTATTACACACTTGAATGGGTTAGTGGGTACTCTTCTCTCCTCGGCGATGAAGCTTTTTCGATTGAAGAATAAAAACAAACCTCCGAAAAATGTTCAACCGCGCTCGCGTTATACAACCCAAGATCGCTCGGGGGGTAAGCAAAACCTCGTGAGAATTTCGTAACAACTTGAGAGCCTCCTCGTCTCGACTCGAAAAACTTCGTCAGCTGGCGAATGCGCGCACAAATCGGGCACAATGTGCCACAATGTATCCATCCCACCCCACGGGCGATTGGTCCGAGTCCACATGGTGTCCGAGCCAAACGCAATTACTATCGGCTATCGAGAGCTGAACTGAGCTGAAAATCTGTCCAATCTTGGCTGCCAAAGTGAATTACGGCGAGTTTTCGCGATTGATCGCGAGGTTTTGAACTTGCTAAAACCAATACAACGCGATTAAATTGGTGTGTGCCCCTAGGAGAACGGAGGCAAAGATAAGACGCTCCAACACATACTTAGACACCGCGCGGATATCAAATATCACGATCGAGATTTTCCTGTCTGACCTGTACTTGTTTTGTTTCGCTTATTTGCGTCAAGACCACACCGTTCTTCGGCGTTTTTTTTCATTTGCACTTCTTACACACACTCGCAGATATTGCTTTTTAGGGGTCTCGTTCCCCTTAGGCGATGGTGATTAGCAGGATAGGGTGAATGTTTTAGAATATTTCACTCGTATGGACGATTATTATCAAAAATACTTTCAGCTCCAAACATTCATTTGAATGTCGTTCTTTTGAATTCCACCGAAACTCCAATCACTTGGCTCATGACTGCATTCAAATGACTGCTGTCGCCACTCTTACCCGCACAAGCTAAAAAGAGCTGGGAAAAGAGAGAAAGAGAAAGAGCCTGTGTCGTCGTGTCATCGGCATTCTGTCGTGCAAACTTCGTGTATATCAAACGAAGGTCGCATCGAAATGACGATCATGACCGGTGCTGTCAGTGAACATTAAAAAATCGTGTCGATGATGATAGCTGACTCTCGCGTTTTGTCAAATGTCAGCAATTTCTGTAAACTGACATTAAAAGATCTTTGGGTGTCAGTTCATCTGTCAATGATGTCTGAGGATTTGGTTAGTCCGTATGAGTATAAATTGAGCTTAACACAATGAATGTCACTCCCTATTGTCATTTGCTCCAAATGTTTCAAATCTCAAGAATCCGATTCTTTATTGCATCACTTTTTATGAACTACCTAATAATTCATCCAAATTCTTGCAACCCTCACTGTCAAATTCGTGGCGATTTACTTGTTATATCCACCGTATCTTCTATACACGTTCTACCGTGAGTTCGATTTAGGGTTCGCTCCTTGCGCCGTAATCGCAGGGGCACACCTCTTCCTCTTCTTAGCTGGTTCTGCGCGTTCTAAGCTCGATTCGATACCCGGAGGTCGAGTCGAGACCCCTTTTGTCCATGCTTTTGCTCTCGTTTTTCTTTGGCTGATTATTCGTTCCTTTATCATCGCGCGAACCCCTCGCGAGAACGTTCTCCTTCGACGGAACGCAATCCTATTGTGATTATTTTTGGATCAAATTGATAAAGGAAATAAAGCATTCCGATGGTTGTTTTTGTTCGTTTTAGGCAGACAAACACATACTCGGGTATACACTACCATGCAAGTTTTATCAGATATCGGACCAGTTTCTCGTTCGTCGTCGTGGGTCTTTTTTTGAAAACAAATCTACGACCATAACAACAAGAAACCAGAAAAAAGAGGGGGGAAATCATCATCAGAAACGTCGCACTTTTCTAACTATAGACTATAGCGCAGCGCCAGGTTTATAATAAGGTCGTGGAAAAGAATTCTCCGAAATTGGTATCAGGCGGTGTGGGACACGATACGATGGCAGGGGGGACGGCCGACGAATGGGTCACACTTGGTTGAACCCCTTTTTCTTTTGGTTTTGGCTTTGTTATAGTGATGTCGAGGGACCTGACGAACCCGCAGCTTGGAGTGTTCACCTGAGTGGGAAGTTTGTTTGTTTTTTAATGTCGTGAATTTAGCTAGAACTAACAGTTCTAATCATGTGACTTTTGTGACTGTCATTTAATTGGTTTGAGGAATCAAAAAAAAAATACAGCTTCAGTAATCTTTTTAAATTGAACTCTCACTTCATTGACTCAAAAATAACTGTATTCATATATTCACTTGAAATTGGTTTTACTGCGATAAATTTTACTTCAAAGATTTTATAACAAACTATTGTTTTTTCAAGATTTTATTTTCATGCTTTTTACGCTACGAAGTGGGACGATCTCTAAATCACGTGTAGAATTATTGGACAAATGGACAATTGGGTGACAAAAAAAATCGAAAATGTTGGAAATTTTGAACCAAATCAAATTTGGTTTAGGGATCGCTGAAAAGACTTGAAGTTTGAATGCCAATTTTGGTTAAAGTGTATGGAATGGCAAAATTTTAAATTTTTTCCAGAAGGTTATGTTAACGGAGTAGTTTTTTTTTGTCAAGAGTGAGATTCCAATGGGAAATTTGGAATTCTTAAATTTTGTCGAAGAGTGGCCCTTTTTAACCTTTTTTAAACAAAAAAATTATTGTTATGATTTCTGTAGTACACAAATGAAAAGAAGTTTATATCAGGCATTCAGGCTGTTGCAAATATTTTTCAAAGTTTTTTGTCTTTCCGGTCCGAAAAATCTAGGACAATAATATTTTTTTCAAAAAACTTAAAAATTTCAATGTAATTTTAAGCGCAATCGACTGAAAATAATTTTAATTGAATTCCTCTGCGTTTATAATCATTTTTAACATGTTTGAAGTCATTGAATAAACATTTGGAGAGCCGAGGGACAAAAACTTTGAAAAATATTTGCATCGGCATCACTGCATCGAAGTAAAATGCTTTTGAGCCTAGTTCTTAGCAGTAAATCTTAAAATTTGGTCTGAAAAATGTAATAAAAAAAATTATATTGTACACAGCAAAAAATTTCTGTGTAAAATCGCATGCAAAAGCATGCACATCACCTTTGTGAGAAAAAGCATGTAATATTGTATGAGAAAACGTGTACACAAAAAGCATGTACCGAAGAAAAAAATCAGGTCTGCTCACCCCAAAAATAACATCAATTCGGCGAGAGTCATATTCAGATTACCAAGTCCGCACCCCAACCCATTCAGCTATCTCGCCGCTATGAAAATAGTCGGATCAATGCCAATGTAATAGTAGGTTTCCGTACGTCGTATACTGTGTTAACTGCATACGATGTATGGGGAACCTACAGCTACATCGGTGAAGATCCAATTATTTTGACAGCGGAGAAATAGCCGAGTGGGTTGAGGCGCGGACTTGGTAATCTAAATATGACTCTCGCCGGATTGATGTTATTTTTGGGGTGAGCAGACCTGATTTGTTTTTCTTCGGTTCATGCTTTTTGTGTACACGTTTTCTCATAAAATATTACATGCTTTTTCTCACAAAGGTGATGTGCATGCTTTTGCATGCGATTTTACCATCGGATTTTTTGCTGTGTAGAACATTAAAAAAAATTATGCTTAATTTAAAAAAAATGAATTTATTTTTATTGAAAAGATCAGAAAATTTCTCAAAATATCTATTTTTAACATTGAAAATCGAGCCTATAAATTTAAAGATATTGTCAGTTGAATGTTACAAAGTACACAGTAAAAAAATCATGGTAACATAACATCTGGCTAGCGGTACATCTTTTATGTCAGAAAAATGTGTAATTTTACAGCTTTTCTGGTGTAATGTCACTTCAGTCTAAATTAAGGTACAAATTAAAAGTGGTTACATTCAACCTTTTGAAATTGCACAATTCTTACCGTGCATGGAACTAATGTTTGACAAAAGTTGAAAAAGACGACAATATTTTTTCATAATATAATTTTGAAAAGGTTCTTTTGAAGTAAACAAATAAATAAACTAGTATTGCAAATAAGCTTCCTGGTTTTTGGAAAGAAAACCAAAAATAACTGTAAAAAATGTGTTTTAATATCATTGACTATAAAAAATATATCAAAAATCAATTGATCGCTGCAAATTTTTTAAAAGCTTAATTTCTTCAACACAACTATATATTTCAAAAATCAATGAGGCATGATAAAAAATTTTAGCACAAAATTTGGATTCAAATCCCCTTACAAAAAAAACACTTTTTACGTTGTTGTTCAAATTTATAACAAAATATAACAAAATTGAATAGTTTAAAATTCGTTATTTTCCATAATAAAGTTTTGTTCCCTGATTTCTTGACTCATTTTGATATTATTTTGCTCATAAATATTTGCAGTGATCTTTCTTTTCAGTATGAATAATTTGCTTTTAAAAGTTGTTCTTAAAAATTCCATTATTATTTGCTTATTCATTTATTAAAAAATAAATTTTAATCATGTTATTCAAAACAGAGATGCATCAATTTGTAGTAAACACAGTAAAAACTGAAAAAAGTTTAGTGTGTCTTTATAATTTTTTGACAAAAAATCAATTTTTTATTTATATTTTACATTCAAACGAATCGGATCGTTTAGTTTTTCTGTGCCATTTTTCAGTTTAATATTTAATATAGAAATCATAAGAAATGATTTCAATTATGAAGAATGTTAGATTTTGAAAAACAAAGGCAAAATTCAAATAATACAAATAATACAAATAATTTTGAAAAGCCGTCGCGGGACGGTTGAAATGGCTTTACGGGCCGGACGTTGGGCAGGCCTGCTTTATAATGTATTTAAAAAAGGAATGTAGAAATTTCCGAATTTCTTCTCGGTAAAGTTATTTTCGACTGGGTTTTTAATAAAAATCATATATTTACTAATTTTGCAAAATAGCTTTTTAGCATTTGACATTTTTGACAAAGTTTCATCCAAATAAAAAAAATACAAATTAAAAAATCAGGAAATAATTTGATAAACTCTTGAGAACTTCTTTTTTTAAATCTAGAGCAACTCTCTACAAAATCGGCCGATTTCGACCATTTTTATTTTTTGTATTTTTTGATTTGACTCAAACTTTGTGGGGGCCTTCCCTATGATCAAATAAGCTATTTTGTGTCATTGGTTCACCCATACAAGTCACCATACAATTTTGCTGCTGTCCATACAAAATGGTATGTAAATATTCAAACAGCTGTAACTTTTGAGTGAATTTTCTGATCAATTTGGTGTCTTCGGCAAAGTTGTAGGTATTGTTGAGGACAATTGATAAAAAAATAGGTACACGGAAAAAAAAATTTGCAGATTTTTTTATTAACTTTTTTTTCACTAAAACTCAATTTCCCAAAATACGTATTTTTTGATGTTCGAGATTTTTTGATATGTTTTAGGGAACTAAAATCCGCAACTTTTGAGCTATAGAGAAACATGGTCAAAAAATCTGCCGCCAAGTTATGATTTTTTGAAAAATAGTGATTTTTGGAAAAAAATCCAAATTTCATGCAAAAACAAATTTGAAATCAATATTTCATGCAAAATTGAATTTGCAATCGAAAACTACTTTACAATTTTTTTGATAAAGGGCTTCGTTTTCAAGATATAGCCACCGAAAGTTTGATTTTAGCAAAATATTTGCAGTTTTTCGATTTTTTAAAATAGTGACCATGAGTGACCATTTCTAAAAATATTTTTTTTGAAGAGTTCAGAAAATTTGCTATAAAATTGTCTAAGAGACATTGAAGATTGGACCTCGGGTTGCTGAGATACAGCCGCTTTAAGAAAAAGAAACACGAAAATTTAAGTTTTCTAAGTCTCACCAAAACAACCAACCATTTTCTAATGTCGATATCTCAGCAACTAATGGTCCGATTTTCAATGTTAATACATGAATCATTCGTGAAATTTTCCGATCTTTTCGAAAAAAATATTTTGAAAAACATTAAATCAAGACTAACATTTTAAATGGGCGTAATATTAAATGTTTGGCCCTTTGTAAATGTTAGTCTTGATTTAATTTTTCCCAAAATATTTTTTTCGAAAAGATCCGAAAATTTCACGAATGTTTCATGTATTAACATTGAAAATCGGACCAGAATTGCTCTCTAATAAAGTTCTTTGAAGCTTGTTCCAAATTTTAAATTTGGACTAAAGATTGTAAATAGATATTGACACATTAGGGAAACATATTTTCATGAATTCAAATATGATGATATTTTTAATTTTTTTCTGGGTAGCGTAACTGTAACTATGTATATTTTGTAAATTTGGTTTGACATTGGATTTAATGTTTGTTTTATTGCCACGAGCAAATCAAAGGGACTAAATATATGAAAACTTAAAGCCTAATAGTATTAAAAAAAGACAACACAAAAGCTTATAAAATACAAAAATAAAAAGAAAAAGGATAACAAAACACAAGAAAATATCTTCATAGGACTATTGCTGAATGTGGCCTCTGTTCTTAGTACTTTGAGCGGTTAAAATTGGTTAAATTTGTATTTTATGGCCTTTATTTGTTACCTTCTTGAATAGATTTTTTTTTTATTTTGACCTTTTTAACATGTAAAAAAATGACTTATTCATCATGGAAAACTCTAACCAATTAGACCAAACAATTCCAACTTCAAGCCAAGGGATAGGAAGTGTGACATTATGGTACATTTGGGAGATTTCAAAAGTGTCACCCCTTTTTTTCTTGACAGAAACGAACCCCCCGAGTTGATGTGCTATGGCTAGGCCAGTAGTTCTGCCTAGAAAATCTTTGTTTTTTTTTCTTCACTTTGCTATCCAACCTCCAGGGTCGGGGGGTCGTCGGCGCTTCCAAAGTGGCGTACCGAAAAAGGGCAAACTGTTCTGCCGTTCGTCGTGAGATGGCAAGTGTGGCGCAACCAACAGCGCTGGTAGACCAGGGTGGGTTGGGTTGCGGAGGAAAAACGGCAAGCAACACAAGAAAATGAGCAGCAACAACTTCGGAACCATGGCAGAAGCAGAAACAGAAGCGGCAGATGTCAAATATAGTGGAAAAGAAGTCTCTTTTATTGCCGTCCGTCCTTCTGCTGTCCGCAGACGTTTCACTCGGTGTTCAGGAAGAGCCGAACCGAGTTCGAGTTTGGATAACTGCTGTTGCTGCTGTCCAGTTCGGAGGAGGTTGCCCTGGTGCAACATCTTGGTACTTCTGCCGTTGTCGTCGGACAAGTTTAGAGTTACAATTTTTCGCTGTTGACTTTGTGGAAGTTCCGTGAATTATGATATGCTTATCTGTGGCACCCGAGGGGTTGAGTTTGGGGACATTATGCAACTGACGACGTTGTGGCGATGCCAAAGATATGGTGTGTAGGAGACAACTTTGCGGGTATTATATTCATTAGTTCGCGGTCCAGTGAATCAGTATTTGGCAATTGTTTGCACTTACTCGAGCCGGATTACACTAATCGGCGTAGTTCCTCCGGTTCCCCAACACATAGCCATTCTATTTACTTATCCCAGATTCGGTATTTCTTCCGAGACGGGATTCCTCTAGAGGGAGAGAGAGAGAGTGTGCGAGCTCGGATCAGCTGGAGACTCTATAGAGGAAGCGACTAAAACTACAGCAAGACACAGCTATAGAAGCTGTTCAGAACTCTCGGCTTGGTCTCTATGTTATGCACGTTGATGGTTGGTTTTATGGCCGAAATGGGAGCATAACACAAAGGACCACCCTCGGAGAACCATATCGTACCGTACCATTCCGCTCCGTGTACGCCGTACAGCAGAAGGAAACACATCTGAAGAAGATGTTCGTGAGCAGAAGGGCGGTATACCAGGGGGAAGTGATGGGGACACCAGGAGCGTAATATAAAGGGGAATAAATCTCGGTGATGTTCTGGACTTTCGGGGGGATCTCGGAATAGTTTAGTGCAGCTCCTATGGAAATCTGTGATGTGGTTTGTTGAACTTGAGGAAATACCAGGGATGGGGGCGATTTACTAGCATAACTCGCATGCTTTTGGTTACTCAATCGCATGATTCATATGATGTTCTCATTTAATTTTGTCCGTCAATTTGGTATGATAGCGTGATTCATTTCACTATCAAAAAGAACACAGTGCATTGATTTTGAAGAGTTAGCTGAATTTGGTCGAGAATACCAAAACTGAACGCTTTTCAAACAAAATCCCACTTAATTAGGCGGAGTTGCGTTAATTTAGTCAAGTTTCTAATCGATTATGCTAAAATAAGCCAAGCGATAGATTCCCATAATATCATTTCAGGTACCTATTATTTATTATCTTATTGTATATGCATTTTTTGTTTAGTTTTTTATTTTTATTGGTAGTTTGTGGTATATGCTACCAAATCCAGTAATTATCTTTTGGGCAATTCTCTGAAATTTTATCCATTGGGTCCAAATAAGCCATTTTGCATCATTTGTTTCTCCATACAAGTCTCCATACTAATTTGGTGACTATCCATAGAAAAATTCTATGCAAATATTTTAAAAACTGTATCATGAGAAGAAATTTTCTGAGCTGGGCAAAGTTGTAGATTATGATTAGGACATCACCCACTCTAGTTGGGAAATCAAAAAAGTTGGGAATGCTTTAAAAAAATCAGGTTCTCATATTTTTTTAGCATTCTTTAAAAAATATATATTAACATTAATTAATTCCTCTAAACCTGTGAGTTGTAATGCGAATGGTTTCGTTTTTATTCTTATATAGTAAATATTTTAAACTTCAGTTTTACTCACAATACAGAATACAAAAGCCATACAAATTCTTCTACATATTGGATGATTGTTATAATGGCTTGGCACAGAATCAAATATCAGATTTATTTTGGAATCTCATCAAAATTAAAAGATATGAGTATTCTTCCAAAACAACACAACGACTTTTTGAAGGAAGAGTTTAATTTCAACAATTATGATTAGCGTGTAATGAATATTCTGTTACATTTTTTAACATTCCTCAGACATTAGAACAAAAAACAATCGGGAAAAAGGGGCAATATTTTTGTAATGTTGAACGAAATTGTTTAAATTATTGCAAAGATTTTGCAAGAATGATCCCCTTCAACTTTTTATAAGCAGTGGTAACAAGATTAACTAAAGCTAGATTTTCATTCACCAAGAAACATACCTTAAAACCATCTAAATGTTTTCAAATAAAAAAGTAAAACAAACTATATACTCCTTGAAAACGTCTACTGGTAACTGAAAACTTAAAATTTTGGTGGAAAAACATTTTCACAATAATTTTTATATATTTTGAAATCCTTTGAAGCAAAGACTTTTTTTATATTTTTTTGTTTAACTTTCCTAGAATTTTTATATTTTGTGATGGTTTTGTTTATTTTTACAAAGACTTTTTTTTGCACTGAATCAAAATTATGAGAGTTTCCATTTCTGAAGAATTTTTCAAAAATATTTTGTTGGGTTTCTATTTTTAACAAAAGTGTCAATAATTTCAAATTTATCAAGAAAAGTCTAGAATATGAAAATGGGATATCAGTGATCTCCCTGGTAAAAAAAACATTTTGTTAATTGACCTTTTTTCACAAAATACAATTTTGACAAACTTTCCGCATTTTTTAAATATGTTTTAGTAGACAAAAAGTACCAACTCCTTAGCTATAGGGTATAACGGAAGTTTCGTTTTTCGTCAAGCTGTGAATTAAAATAAAGGGATTTGGTATCGAAAATTGCCTTGTAAAAAATCCAATTAATTTATATTTGATAAAAAAACGAAAAAAAATATGGTTTTTTGATAAATTGCTCCGATTTTGAGTTAAAGCCCTTTCAGGTTAAAATTTTCAGCAATAATGTCTTTTCCTAAATAGTGATCATTCTCATCCATCTCTGAACAATGTATTTGCAAAGAATTAAAATTCCTCAATTTTAAATCGATTATATCTTGGAAACTGTTGATCTGATGTTTAATGTTAAAAAGTGAAACGCATGTGAAATTTTGACAACCAGCTGATTTTTTTTCAGATTTTTAAAATCACAACTAACATTTCAAAAAGCCTTATCAAAATATTTGGCACTTTTTGAATGTTGTTCGTGATTTTAAAATTTGAAAGTATTTTTTTCAAAAGGTTGAGAAAATTTTATTATGTGCGTTATATTTGATTAAGTACAAATTTGAAAGATATTAGTTTTAACAAATTGTCTTGTTTTACCTCAAATCAGATCGGCTGACAGCAACCTGCCCGAAATCGGAAAAGCCAGTGATAAAATCGAGGGTGATTTTTTTGTTGCACACACAATAGAGGAGAAAATCGTGACGTCAGAAATGAACTCAAATCACTCAAAGTTCATTTTGTGAGTGACTTTAACATTTTGGCCTAGTTTGACAGCTACCTCGTTCCCAGGTTTTCTGTGGGAGAGAAAAGGAGGCGAATACTTTTTGAAAATCATACCTGTCAAAATTCCTAGCCTCAAAATTTTGTCGCGAGTTGCTTTTCTCCTCTATAGAGGAGAAAAGCAAATTCCTAGCCTCAAAATTTTGTCGCGAGTTGCTTTTCTCCTCTATAGAGGAGAAAAGCAACTCGCGACAAAATTTTGAGGCTAGGAATTTTGACAGGTATGATTTTCGTGACGTCAGAAATGAACTCAAATCACTCAAAGTTCATTTTGTGAGTGACTTTAACATTTTGGCCTAGTTTGACAGCTACCTCGTTCCCAGGTTTTCTGTGGGAGAGAAAAGGTGGCGAATACTTTATAAAATCATACCTGTCAAAAATCAAAATTTTGTCTTTGCTTTTCTCCTCTATTGTTCAACAGTTGAAATTTTAGACAAGTAGGCATCAATAAATTTCTTGTTATGTAATACATGCTTCCATTCAACATGTTAGACAAGTTGTAAAAATCTCGTTTTTCCAGATTAAGTTGAATAACGAACATAAATATCGTTCAGCTCCAAAAATTTCAAAATGACGTATGTAAAAAAATGAGAGGTTGCAATAGTTTCTATTTAAATATGTGAATTTATTTAGAGGAAGAAGTTTCTCCAAAATTAAACACAAAATAATCAATTTACTAATGGACCATCTTTTTTACTATAACATCAAAGTAAATCGCTTCCCCAAATCCTGCCAAACTTACAACCTCCCCCAAATGTCCCTTTTGAATTGACCACTTTAAGCCCCGTACCAGAGAACGGAGATATCTGCTCAATGCTCCGGCAAATATTGCACCACTTATGGCTTGATAGTGTGTGTGTGTGTGTGTACGTGTGTACGTACGTTCGCCTGTATTGCTCTGCCTGCAATCGGTTCTTTGTTGGCGCAATGAATGCCTCTTTTTTTGCTGTTGCTCCTTTCAATATTTTTATTCATTTTCCTTCGATGCAGCAAAGCTCAGTGTACCTTGGCTTATTGCAGCTCCGCGTCGTCCGTTGGATATGCGGAGGTGTTTCGGTGCAGCAGTTCACTACCATAGGGCGAACGAACGATGTCGTCGTCGATGTCGTTCGGTAACGTATGCCAGGTCCTCTGGTGGGGTGTTTGGGGCGATGTTGGACCTAGTTGGCGCGTTGGACCCATTTTGGACCTAGTGGACCTAATTTGGGTCTGCTGTAAAACACAGTTTTTCGTAGAATCAACAACATGTTTATTTGAAACAGTCAACTCTCTTAGTTGAAATGGTTGGGCCAAATCCAGGGCCGCTGAGCGACTGGGCTGAAAATAGGGTCATCCAACCTAGTATCAACTGCTCTGTGTAGTGTGTTGTGGGCGGTTGATGGATTGGATGGATGGCTAGAGGGAGAACCGACAACTCCAACGACCGACGGATACCGGATTAAGGATAGAGGTGAGAAGAGAAAGAGAGAGAGAGTGAGGGGTTCAAGCTGGCAAAGTACCTTACCATCAGCCAGCAGCAGGCAATAAAAGGAACACGACGGTGATGATAGTGACAGAGAGCGAGAGGAGAGATGGAGCGAAAGAAGCGTTTTTAAGCGACTTCTCTGCTCTGTGTCTTCAAGGCATGTGTGGTTGATGATTATATCGCTTCTTTGCCATCGTCTGCGTACACTTACAGTCATACTCTCGGGGTTTATATCTCTTTCTAAACTTGGCTCTGTGTGTAGGAGTATAGTGATGATGAAACTTAGTTTTTTTCCTTCCTCTTTTCTGTTATTATTTTGGTCCAAGTCAAATTGCAGGAGTATGCGCTAGTTGGAAACAGATGGTGTCATGAAGTAATTAAAGAATGTTTTAAAATTAGATTTTATTGGAACGGCCGCCAGAGATTAGCTAGGTTGGTGCACTGGTGTGTGCACTGCCCGTAATAACTAGAAAAATCCCTTTCGTACATCAAAAATACTGCATAGTTGGGGCACCGAATAACACTATTGCAGCGAGTGAGCGTGTATGAGTCGCTTTTTTTTATCTCGCAGTACCGAGGTAAAAGTAATAAACACATAAAACTATAGAGAGTTAAAAATCAAAATCTGGCCCCGCGTAGGTGAACGGTAGTGTAGTGGAACCCTTTTGCTGGTGCCGCGCGCGCGTTTCTCCTGATAGTGAGAGTGTTTATCACCACTCGGGCAAGTGGAAACTGTAGAAAAAAAAATAATTTTGAACATTTTCTTTAGAACAACTATTAGTTCTATTAAGCAGGCAATTGTAACTTTCAGACACACTACTGCTCATCGTTCAAAATAACAGTTCTGAAAAGTACTTTTTGCAATTCCGTCGTGAAACTACTTACTTTTCCTGTCATTCTTGAACGACGAAACAGCCTACTTTTCTGTACAAATGCTGAAAAGTTCTACTTTTCAGCACTGAAATGGATGCTGAAAAGTTGAACTTTTCAGCACTTGTTAGGAAAAGTTATACTTTTCAAAAAAAAATTGATTTGAACGATTCATTGACTCAATGCATGGACATTTGTCCTATAATTCTGCCCAAAGGGTGTTTTTCGGAATTGCAAAAAACGTTGTATGGAACTCGTTGCAAAATTTGTTGCATAAACTACTATTGAAGCATTCATTTGAGTGCTGAAAATTTCTCCTATTCACCATGAAGGTATCCAAAGACATAGCTGACAAAAAGAGAAAAAATCATAAATTTTGATTTTGATGATGTTTCGATGAATGGTGCAGAGCACAAATTGAGAACGCTACAAAGTATTTTTTTTAAAGATGAGCAGTTTTTTTCGTGACATTTTTTCAAACTTAAGCAGTGTATTTTATTAGGAGTATTCAACAATCTTTTTTTTTGTTGCAAAATATGGGTTTTGTTAAATCAATTTCTATGATTTTTTTAACTACTAGTTTATAAATGTTATTATTTAAGTTTCGAAACAAACATTTTTGAAGTAATTAGATTCATTTTTGTCAGTTTTCACATTCTTTCAATCATGAACAATTCTTAAAATTATTAAAAAAAGATTCAAATAGCTTTTTTGATTTTTTTTCAGTTTCTGGTGTGTTAGTTTTTGTATACACGGATACATAACATAAAAATCCCGCGAGTATTTTTAAGATATTCTAGACAGAAAAATATGAGTGAGTTTTTGTTTTATTCAACCGTTTTTAGATCGTATTTATAAATTTCAGAGAGTTTTTGCAGCTTTATAAATTTATATTGAAAAAACGAGATTTTTAAAATAATATGTTTTGTTAGTTTTGGATTTTGCAAAAAGTTATTTCAGTTTGCATAAAATATAACAGTTAGTAATAACATTTCTTTACAAAGAAAGATAGATGAAATATTTGATTTATTTTTATTTTTTTTAATTGTTGTTTCATGAAATTTCTTAGCCAATCATGGGTGAAAATATATAACACTATTAGACAGTTGTAATAGTTTTGATTCTTCTGAAGTTTTTTGTTTGTTTCCTTTGGCAGAACAATTTGTTTCTGTTGGAAATAGTGAACTCTCTCTCTCTCTGTTTAGCTCTTAGAAAAAATTTAAAAGTTTATGTTTTGACTTGTTGATAAGCATGAAATTATTCAGTAATATTTGTGTTGATTGAGAGATTTTTTTTCTTAGTTATTATGCTATCTTTTATACTGTTTGGACATGCTTTTACAACGTTATGATTCGAAATCCGGACACTTAGTAGCATATCATTTTTGTTCAAAATTTGCAAAAAACATGTAATAAGTTGGGAATGCCGAAAAGCCAAAATAGTTTGTTGAATATAATTAACAGAAAAATTGCATTGAATCAACTCTTGATTTTTTTTTGTTTCAAATCGAGACAATTTGTTGTATCAAATTGACTCAACGAGTTGAGTTTTTTGTTGTTTAAAATTTACAGAAAGTGCGTTAAAATGTATTTTCAATTTAATCAACGTGAATTTATTGTTGCAATAACCCGGTATTTATTTTTAATTACAGACTAAACATTTCAATAAATAAAAAAACAATTGAATTAATAATGCTCAATTTTATTTGTTTAATTCATTTGATTAAATTTTTTAATTTTAAATGAAAGTAACTGTTGATGTAAAAAGTCAACTAATATCTCAGTTTTGACAATTATTTTTAATATATATTTATAAATTAAATCCATATTATTAATAAAACAATATGAGGTGTCGTTATTGTGTACACCCACTGGAAAGGAATGCTTCAAAAAATGTCCTACAGTTCTTGCTACATAAACTACTAGAGGCTCTGTCTAATTATGCATCAAACATGCTCAACAATTTCGAAAACCTGATAAATTTATTGTACCAAACAGATAAGTTAAGAATTCCAATCAATTTACACCAACATTCTGCTACACTCACCTGCTCGGACCGGCAATGCCATCACGTTCTTTAATTCTAGAGAGAGAGAGAGCAAACGCCGACGATAAGTACAGCACACACACAGGGTCCACTCTCTCTCACATCCACCAACACCAAACAAAGCGTGCTCTGCTGCCTCACAAACACATCGACCCGCTCTTTATCCACGCGAGAGAGAATAGTTTGCCGTGGCCTGCTATCTGCTGCTATCACTGCCACACTGCCTTTTGCTAGGTTATGTTTACGATATCAGAGCAGAGATTCTCTCTCTCTCTGAGAGCTTGCGAAAGTCTCGCCGCACACTCACTGAAGTGCCGCGTGGTGGCGCAGCATGTTTTCTGCTGGTTGAACCGCCAACTCTTGGTCCGGTGTTCGTCAGTATCAGAGCCGACAGACACTCTTTCGGTCGTACACACCGTTTGTTGTTGTCGTCATCGTCGTCGTCGTTCTCCGCTCGTCCGACGCTGACTCAGTGTTGTTGTTGTTGTTGGTTCCTTTGTGTATATCGCGTTGGTCAGCTTCTCGCGCTTGAATCAACCTACGGGGCTCTCCTCTTCAGCGAGTTCGCGGTCGTCGCGCGTCTTCTCCGTCCGTCGCGGTGTGTTTTTATTCGTGTGTCTCTTCCTCTTCCGTTCCGTTCCGGGTTTATCGTTTCGTGGTGTGAGGCGGTTCTCGGATCGTTTCGTATTCGTTGTTGTTGTTGTGTTTTGTGTGCGCAAAGGTGAGTTGGATTGAATTGGTGGGAATACCTCTCTCTGTAGTATACAACCGGCTCCTCTCACGATCTGGGGGGTGGGTACGAGTGTCGGTGGTGGTGGGGGGAACGTCTTGCTTGGGGCTGTTTTGGGGGTCTTGCTTTGATTCACTTTCGTTTCAGCTGCATTGGGTTGTATTGGTGCGCTGATGTATTGCAGTATGTACACTAGTTTATCATCTGTTTTTTTTTTTCGTGAGAAACGACAATGTTATATAGAATCGCGTTGTCGCGCGAGGTTCTTATCCGGAATTTGGTATCCGGTTGCGGTGGCTTAAGGTGAGACCACCAATACCAGGTGATAATGGATATCGAAGCAAGGGAGGTCGTACTAAGAAAATAGCATGGAGTAGTGTTTTGGTATTGCTGTTGCGGCGTTTGTCTACTAGGAATCCAGGGACATTAACCTTTCTGATTAAATGCTGAGTGATATGCAGAACGATACGGCACACAGTTCAGATTCTCAACTTTGAATTGTAAATCGAACATTGTTTCTTGATGAAATTCAGATCAGCAGACATTTTGAGATCGAATTGCTCAATTATGAGGTTTTAAAGCAACACTTAAAATTTAGTTTTCAAATTACAGTGAGTGGTCTCCTCATAATTACATAAATGAGTACACATTGACGTTGATAGCCCGGGGTGACTAAAATGAAATAACAAAAAACTCTCAATTACTTAAGGGTAGTGTTGGGGGTCATGCAAAAGCACGATTTTCCTAAGTTTCGATTTTCCGAGATAACATTTTTCGAGACCTTTGGATACTCGAGTCTAGACAGTATATTATATTTTTCTACAAAAAACTTTTCAAGTTTTCAAACAATCCTATTTATAAGGGAAATCCATAGCACATGAATATGTAATGAAATTGTTTCTACAATTAATCCCTTTACTTTGTGCCTGCTTCTGGAAAAATACAGTTGTTTCTATTATTGTTATTACCATTCAGTGTTATCATGCTTCGTTCGTCCTGGCAAGTTGTCCGCTCAGCTCGGTGGGGCCAATTTCTAATTCTGGTCCTCAACCAACCAACCAAGCGGGCATACAAGAGAGTGTAATTAAAATGTTCCATGCGAAGAGTCCCATTTGTTGTCCCTTGGGGGAATCGATTCTGGCTTCTGTTTGCCGTTCGTCGACGACGACGACGACGACTTGTCCACCCCAAGAGGGACCCCCATTATGTGTAAATGGACGCGACATGTCCGGATGGTATGGCATTCCGGAATAGTTTGTGCGTGACCAAGTAAGGGTTACCAAATTCTCCGTAACTTCACTCGGCAAAAATCGTGAATTCTCGACATTATAGTACAGTATTTTCAACGAGAAACAGTGTCCTGAGGTGGGTTGCGCCGGTTCGGTCCGTTGAATATTGGCCATTGTCACTGTTATCATATCATGCCAATCAAAAGTGCTGAACGCAGAACTGGTCCACATTGTCCGCGTCGTACGGGAAAGGGAGTTCAGGTCACAATGCAGGTAGAAAACTCTTGCTCACCTGTTCTTCCTCGTTTTCTTGCCTTGCTATACCCTATTCAATCCTCGCCTCTCTCCTTCTCATAGCCACAACATTCTGAGCGTTTCTTCCTCTTGGGCCAAGGTTGTACCACAGAGTGTGTGGTGCTTATAGACACGAGAGTACGAGGCAAAATTTGTATTCTTTTGTGTTCTACTTCCAACGAAATCGAAAAAATAAAACATAGCAAGCGTGAGCCGGCTATCGAGGTGTTTGTGAGTGTGTACCGTCCAAATACATAACCAGGACGACCTATGATGGCATGGCACGGTACAAACACAGCGCTAGCACGTGGAAATAATTTGGATTTACTGCAGAAGAGCAAGGCCAAACCTTGGTCTCTAGTGGTCTTTGATAGGGATTTTGGGCTAGCCTCGTGAGGGTTAATGTGAGCAAATGTTGCTAACTGAATATTATTTATGGCAAAGGGGATCTCCTCCTTCAAAATCTGGATTAATAATGTAAATAAAAAAAACCTTTTAAAAGAATGCTTTCCATCGATTATAAATTGTATGCAGTCCAGACTCGATTATCTGAAGCCTCGATTACCCGATGATTCGATTATCCGTAGTTCGATTATCCGATAGATTGAATGGGACTTCGGATAATCGAATCATCGACAAACTTTTTTTTTCTCGTTTGTTTTTATTTCTTTTCTAGGTATTAACTTTATATTTTTATTCTGCGACCCCATGTTAGTCAAATTGGAATAGTTGATTGCCTTAAAAATTTCCAAAAGCATTTTATCAATATTTCATCTCCGCCATCAAGGTCGCCATCTTGGATTAAAAAATTAGAAATTACTTTATAGTAGTTTAGCGGTCATAGTTTAGCTCGACAATCAAAAATAATACAGATACAAAATTTCTTGATTCGTTTATTCGAAAATGCGACAATCCAAAGTTTTGTTTTATGCCTTCGAATAATCGAGCCTGGACAACAATTCTGGATTAAATTTTCAAAAGATCCTATCTGCATAGGAAACCCATGACCAGGGATGGAATAATCGCAAAACAATCAATTTCGCTTGCGAACTTTTTCACTCGCGATAGAGAGAGGAGGCAAATCACGCAAAAGAAAATCGCTCCCAAAATTCTCCCAGAACATCAGTTTGTCGATGATTTTTTTAATGAATTTCCTTGTCAGCACAACTTGAAAAAATGTTTATACACATTGCCCATCTACAAAATGTGACAGATCAATTTCCGACGTGTAACGTTACACGTGCAAGTGTAGTAGTGAAAAGGATGTTCCGCCGAATAATCAAGATGATGATTTTTTTAGATTCTTTTTACCGATCATTCGTGCGTGAGAGAGGAGAGCATGCTCCCTACGGATTTTTTCTCTTGATGGACATCCTATGATTTTCTTTTGATGATGATTAGTCCATCGCTGCCCATGATTCATAGGGTGTTATGCAAATTTACTATAGAATTCATATTCAGCTTTTCGGCAAATTTGAGAAACATTTTGACTTGAACATTTTACAACACACATTTGACACAGGCAAAGCAATCATAACAATATCAATTTTTAATGAATTTTAGTTCAATCGTCAGCGCGCAACCGATCGTGAGCTATCATGATTCGCAAGCAGCCAACGATTTGGTCGATCAGAAATTAGAATCAAAAAGAGAGGGAGAGACAGAGAGAGAGAGAGAGTATTGTGACAGTAACAAACGTTTGGGTTACATCTCAGGGTTAATTTTGTACTCGCGATCGGAAGGGAGAGTTTTGAACAATTAGAAAACATGCTTCATAATTTTGAAAAAATAAAATTGTTTAAAGGAGGATTTTTGTCACAAATATACAAATAAAAATTATTAATTATGATCAAAATCCTAACATTGAATTGATATGCTTAATTTGAACTTTTCGTTTCAAAAAAGTGTCCACGTGTTTTATGGACGGTCCCTTTCGAAAATTTAAAGCTAAAAGGTATTAAAAAAATGCTTTTCTTTTAATTAAAAGTTTTCTTAATTCTTAAGTTTTTCTCATGTTAGGCCGTTGCAAATATTTTTTTCAAGAAACTTCAAAATTTTAATGGAAATCAATTGAAATTAATTAGAAATGCATTTTCTTGCATTTACAATCATTTTAGCATGTCTGGGATCGATCAGAAATATTTTCAATTTTATTGGTATTCAAGTTTACAGCACCGCAAACAGTTTTTTATTCGACGATTCAAAAAAAAAAATCTTCAATTGTAGGATATATTGCAAAACAACTGGGCAGGTGTACAATGTATTTTAAAACATTGTTTTCATTCAAATGTTGTGACAACGGCTGGTTATTTACTTTTTTATATTTGTTTTTATTTTTGTATTCCAAAAAGAAATATTTGAATTTGAAATAAAAAAAAACGAATTTCAAACGCTGATAATTTTAATTAAAGTATTTTACAGGTAAAAGATCATTAAACAGAAAATTTTAGGAGTTTAAATAAGTAATGAAAAGAACATTAGTTTATAAAAATTGACAAGAAAATACTTTGATTGATAAATACAAGATCATAATGAGATTTAATACTCTACTTTAAAAAAAGTTATGTATCTGAAATAAAGCGAAAAGTATGCATCACAGAATGCTTTGTCCATCACTACAGTTTTTTTCTATCAACAATTGTCTTTGGTCCAAACATTCAAAATTCGTAAATGATTAAAACGATTTTTTTGTGTAATCGAATCTGGACTGTATAGTGCAATTAAATAGATGAGGCTTAAAACAGACTTGATAATTCGGCAAAGAAATTTCAATCATAGGCAAGCCTGTTAGAAGGATTTCCTGAACAATTAATCATATTGTGTTTAGTAAGGTAAATTGATATTTTGATGCAATATTTTGTGATTAAATATGCATACAATTTTTGTGAATGTTTTGCTAAACAATTTATTCAATTAAATTTAAACAATTTCTGGCTCTTAATATGCGGCATGATAAACAACGAGACGTGGTTTCTCCCCACTTTGAGCAAGAGAACGAGCACGGGAGAGCCACAAACAACACAAATCTTGGAAAGCAAGCGCAATCGTAATAACAATAAAAGTAAATACAAAACGTGAGATTATATTTTTGTGTGTTTGTTGCTCTTGTGCTATGCTATGCCCGGAATCTATGCTATGCGGCGGAAAAGATGCTGCTCCCTTCGTGGTGTTCCCTCTTGTCGAACCTCGTTCGCGCTGCTACATGATTTCTAATTCTGTTCTTCTGTGTTTTTCTCCCGGCTTCTTTCCAGAAGATATTCAGTCCAGTAAACCACACACTCACAGCCAACGAAACGGACTTGAGGAGGTGCTGCTGCCTGCGGAGAAGAATCTCGTGAAGGAGTTGGTCGTAGAATCGCCGGCCGTAGATGTGTGTCGATGAAGAACTTCCATCACGCACACACTAGCGCGGACGACGACTGTTCAGCACAAACGAGGGAGAGTGATACCTTAACAATTTTATCAACCAGTTTCGCCGTGTGATCGCTTCGGTTCGGTTTACTACACACCGGGATTTAGTTGCTGTTACTAGCGGTAGAATAGGGGTGCGTGCGTGCATGTGCGAGAACGGATCATCGATCCAACAAGGAGCAACAGTTGCGTGGGCCCTCCGATATCCGTCGACTGAATGTGTTGCTTAATGTTGCCCCAAAACGACGCAGAAGTACCCTCGCTTAAGTTTTGGTCCTGTTTGGAATAAAGTGTGTGAATAGAGAGCAGTGTTGTTGAACAACCCCCCTCCAACTCCAGCACGTTGGAAAAGGGTTTCCACGTGTCCTGTAACCAAGTGTGTGTCAGTGTGAATTTGTGCCTCAACCCTTTTTGTGTTGTTGCGAAAAGGGTTGACCTCGCCGGAACAAACCCAACCCTTCCGCGGAAGACCAACCATGAATCGGTCCACGACCATGTGTAACGTGCCGCCCAAATTTCACAAGCTGTGCCGGCTCTGTCTGGTCGCCGTCGCCGACTGTGACCTGGCCGAGTCCGCGGTCACCTACGGCCAGCAGCAAACAACAGAGAAGAGCAGCGCTGGGCGCAAAAAGCAGAATGGTGCTACCGAGGTGGTCGTGATTGATCAGAACTCGGCCGCAGCCACCAGTGGTGAAGGAGGTGATGGTGGCGGTGGTGGGGGCCTCCTAAGTAGTTCCAGCAGCAGCAGCAGCGGAAGTTCCAGCAATTCTAGCTCGAGCTCCAGCTCCAGCTCGAGCAGCAGCAGTGCTAGCGATGATGAAGATTACGACGAGGACGATTTCTTCGGCGAAGGCGGAACGGACGGGACGAACCTGGCCAAGCGGATACGGACGTGTCTATCGATCAAGGTGAGTGTTAATTTGACGAGGGGAAGATTTTATGAACTCATTTCATCAAAGGAAACTACACCCAAAAGGGGCACATTATTTAATAAAAGTATCGCGCTGTCATCGTTAGCCCATCCTGACATGGCCGGGCAAAGTGTCCATCCGGAGCGCAACTTTGGCCAAACTCAATTGAAAAACTTGGCCAACGTTGAAACCTCAGGGAGACCGAAGTTGGTCGAGTTTGACCGGATGAATTCCCAAGAAGGGCCTTGGGGCAGTGTTACCAGGGTCGGAAAGTTGGAAAATTAATGTATTTTTCAGCATTTTTGTCAAAGATTTGTCAAATAATCAAATAATACGCAACCCGTTTTTTACACGGTTTTGATGTAAAATTACATCAACTTATTTTTAAAAACAGAAACTACACACAAGAAGATGTAATATTACACATTTTCTTAGGAAAAATTACAAATCATTTCTAAGATGTGCCAATTTCCAGATAAAATATGACCAAGGCAAGAACAACCATCGCCAAAATTTATTCTATGTATATAGAATATGTGAAATTACATATAAATAGATGTAAGTTAACACATTTTTGAAGGCAAGATTGCACTTTTTTTCTGACAAAAAATCTGTCAACATTGCCGGATGTAATAATTTATTTTTTTTGAACTGCGATTCTACAACAATAAGCCGTAGTTTCAACATTTGAATGCAAAAAGTGTTTTAAAATGCTAGAGTTTACAAAAACTTTAAATGAAATTTGTACCAGCCTAATAGAAATAGATAAATAAAAAAGTTATTAAAAGAATAAATTGTATTTATTTTTAGCCTTTCTAATCTTCACCAAAATTCAAAGTCGTTTGTGGGTGGGCCAAATAACTCTTTTTGAATTTTAACCCAAAAATATAAAATCCTTGAAAAAAGCGGAGTCCATACATTTCAGTAGTTTTTTTTGTTACTTTCTATACATTTTTTTAAAAATTAAATCGAATATTTAATATATATATTAAATTATATTTTTTGAGTTTTGATTTTCTAAATTGATCTCTAAAGACACCAACCGATTAGAAATCTCTTCTCAAGTTTTATCTAAGTCTTCAAAATAATAACATAAATAAAAATGGGGGCCTTCCCCCATTTTTTTTTGTTTGTCCCCTAAAACATATCAAAAAATCTCGAAAATCAAAAAATACGTATTTTGGGAAATTGAGTTTTAGTGAAAAAAAAGTTGATAAAAAAATCTGCAAATTTTTTTTCCTTGTACCTATTTTTTTTTCTCAAAAGTCTTCAACAATACCTACAATTTTGTCGAAGACACCAAATTGATCCGAAAATTCACTCAAAAGTTACAGCTGTTTGAATATTTACATATAATTTTTGTATGGACAGCAGCCAAAATTGTATGGCGACTTGTATGGGTGAACCAATGACGCAAAATAGCTTATTTGATCATAGGGAAGGCCCCCACAAAGTTTAAGTCAAATCAAAACATACAAAAAATAAAAATGGTCGAAATCGGCCGATTTCGTAGAGAGTTGCTCATCTTGAGTTTAGGGCAAATTACCGCAAAGGTTATTTTCAGCGTTTTCAGTGTTATTTTTTGTGGTTTTAATTTTATTAAAATAAATATCAGTAAAAAAAATCAAATTTTTTAATTTTTTATAATTTTCTCCACTTTTTCCTGAAATTTTTGTGAAGAATTTTATTTATGTAAATAAAAAAAAGTTAAAATGTTATATTTTAACAGTTTCACATCATTTTGCAATCTGGCAACCCTTCCCCTCAGAAGCAAACCCAAAACCCAGCGACTTGACCTCGGTCAGCTGTTCTGCTCTCAAGTCAGGCCAGCACGAACTTCCCTTGCGGGCAAATCTTTCAAATTGGCCCCCCTCTTCTCAAAAGTTCAAGGAGGTGACGAAGCAGCAGCAGCAGCCGCCGCACCGGTTCTCCTCTGCGCTCTATCAAGATTGCTGAAAAACTTCTACTTCCATGGTATCACCCTGACAAAAGGGAGGGGGGGGGGGGGACCAAGTCAAGTCGCAGCCGGTTTTTCCTTTTGGCTTTTCCCTTTCGCACCACACCGACGACGAGAAAATCACAGTCTGACTGAAAAAGAGAGGGAGACGGCACCGACGGACCGGCAGTTGTTACTTAAAATTCACGTTCATTGATTACTTGCGGGACCGGATGTAGGTTCTTCCTCTGTTTTGAGATGTCTCTTCTCTTCTCTGCTTTTTTTTCGGGGGGAAGACGACGACGAGCAGCAGTTGGAACCGGCTGCTTCTGACTTCTTGTTGCTCTCTCCCGAAATAGATAAGATTTGTTTTCGTTTGTTTTTTGGAAGAGCAGCTGGTAAATACTCTGGTGGAAAATTATTTCTGATTAAGTGGCGCTTTTGGATCTGGCTCACTTTGTTTTCATTATTGTCGTCTGAAAGATTCTTAGAAAAGTGTCCGACCAACGACTGACAATTTTATCCTATTAAAAAGTCTGAGACACCCAAAAATCAAATGAAAATGGCAACTTTGTCTACCAGATCACTCTTCCTTTTCATTTCGTGAGGGACAATTGCGATTGAAAACAAGAGATACCTCTCGGACAAATCTCAAAATCACTATCCATCAACGCCAAACGGTTCCAAACCAAATCTAGCTTTCCATCAGCTTGTCCAGTTCGCGTTGATGAAACGTGCACGGAAAATCCGAGTCTCGAAAATTGATCTACAGGGAGGGCCCCAACCCGACGAGGCAATGTAAAAAGAGAGAAAAACTCACGACAAAAAACGTGAAATTTGTGTGACTTAGATCAAATAAATTACGATGATTTCAGACACGGGGAGCGGCGAACCCCGTCGAAAAATAAACCTTCGGACGACGAACGCGAGATTTATCTTTTCCTCTCCAAACGAAAGCAAAGTTAAAAAAGTTTCGAGGAAACGCGAACCCCCCCTGAAAAAAAGCGCCGGAACGAGAAATGATAGAAATACAACCCGAGGTCTTTGTCTTGGACTTCGGGGAGGGCCAAAATCTGATCTGGTTCCCAGGGTTGGGCCACGGACAGTTTTTTGTTGATCTGAATCGCATCAAATTTTGGCCGTTGATAAAAGCGTCCCCCAGCAGCACTTTGCGTTTCTGTTATCAGCGATCAGCGTTTTTTCTTGGCCAAATTGAACGACCGTCGTAATGAGCTGCTGCGAGTAAGAGATGTCTTGGGAAAAGTTACAATTTCTTTGAAGTGATTTTGAGGGAGTGATAAGCGAAGCGAAAAACGGGCCAAGATATCATCGATTTGGATTTTGGAACGAGCGCACGGTGGGCGCCACCACACCCCATCAAATGTCAATTTATGACAGGGTTGGGGAAGTTTTAGGTTATTTTTTTTTGTAATTATCATCGATAATCGCTTCGCGATTTGGCGACATTTTAATTATTTTGCTTTTGAGCAAGTCTCTACGAAATCGGCTGATTTCGACCATTTTCATTGTTTGTAGCGAGCTATGGAGAAGTGTGAACAAAAATGTTGCAAATGTGTTTCTGGAAACAATAGAAATCTTACACAGCAAAAAACAAGAAGTAATCTTGCTGCGTAAAATAAATGTCGCATTATTTTATGAAATTCAATGTAATATTACACCCTGAAATATGTAGCCCATCAGTATGGGAAACCTACTTGACCGAAATGTCAAGCTCATATATGCATTTATCCTTCCCATTCTTTTTCGGTTTGATAGCCGAGCGGGCTAATGCACCAGTTCTTACTGTTGGTGCTGGGTAGAAATCCCGTCGTTGCATTTTTGTTAGTTTACAAAAATTGTACATGCAATTGTTTTTTTTTTGGCGATGGTTATGTGCGAGCAATTCCAGCTCAAATCAGGAATTTTTCTAGTTTTTTTTTATACCCGACCCTCTCCGATTTCAATGAAACTTTGTAGACATGTTATCCTAGGCCTATATAAGCCATTTTTGTGTAAATGGAGCCAATAGTACTCGAAAATAACATTTGAGGAGGGCGTAAGGTATTTAAATATTTTTGTATTTTGTAATTTAAAAATTACTGTATCTCGAAGCCGTTGCGTCGTATCAAAAAGTGGTCCAAGACAAACTTGTAGGAAATTGGACGGGCTTTCTGAAAAAAAAAAATACACTGAAATAAAAATACACGCCACATCTATGAGATTTTTTGATTTTAAGTCTAAAACTTAAATTTAAAGGTGATGTCACGAAAAATTTTCGAGGAAATAGCCTAAAATGTTACTAAAGACTGACGAAAAATGCAGGATGATGTCAAAAATCAATTTTAAACTGGAAAAGTCTAAAAAAAAAATCGACAGAAATTTATTATGTCCAATCCATAAAAAAAAAAAATTTCTATAAGACAGACTTGGTTTTTCAGTCTCGTAAATATTTTTACCGGAAAGCTCCTCCAATTTCCCGCAAGTTTGTCTTTGACAGCTTTTTGATTTATATCGTTTTTATATTTACGTAAGCAAATTTACTATCCTAGTTTCTACCACACTGAAAAAAATATTCTATTTTCAGTTATTAGCAATGCAATTAAGCTTATATCTGTAAGCCCTTACATCCAATTGAAATGCTGTCAAAGGCAAACTTATGGGAAATTGGACGAGCTTTCCGGTAAAAATATTTACGAGACTGAAAAACCAAGTCTGTCATATAGAAATTGCCAAAAACCACCAAAAACCCGTTTTTTCAACATTTTTATTTTTAAAATCGCTGTATCTTCCCAAGGATTGGACATAGGACAATAGTCAATACGAGCACTTTTATGTAAAATTATCTGGATAATCGATTCCCACTACCGGTTTTTAAAAATTTTGACGTTTAAACCACTTTTCAAAAAAAAAAAAAACAGACGGGCTGATTTTTGTATTTTTTTAGGAGAGACATACTATCCTGCATTTTTCGTCAGTCTTTTAGTAACATTTTAGGCTATTTTCTAAAAAATTGTGACATCACCCTTTAATTTAAGTTTTAGACTTAAATTCAAAAAATCTCATAGATGTGGCGTGTATTTTTATTTCAGTGTATTTTTTTCAGAAAGCCCGTCCAATTTCCTACAAGTTTGTCTTGGACCACTTTTTGATACGACGCAACGGCTTCGAGATACAGTAATTTTTAATCTACAAATTACGCCCTCCTCAAATGTTATATTCGAGTACTATTGGCTCCATATACACAAAAATGGCTTATATAGGCCTAGGATAACATGTCTACAAAGTTTCATTGAAATCGGAGAGGGTCGGGTACAAAAGTACCAGAAAAATCCTTATTTGAGCTGGAATTGCTCGTGCATGCTTTTACATGCGATTTCACCATCGGATTTTTTGCTGTGCAGTCGAAATAATTTTTTGACTAAAGTTTTTAATGTGAAATAAAATTTGTACCTTGAAGTTTTTTACATATTTTTTCGAAAATTCATAATGTTTCTATTAGAATTCGAAACTTTCGAATAAAATTGCCTAAAAGATACTTAAGATTGGATCTTTTGTTGCTGAAATACAGTGAACAAATGAAAAAAAAAAAACAAGAAAATTGAAGTTTTTTGAGATCATCCAAACATTCACACATTTTCTAATGTCAATATCTCAGCAACTTATTGTCCAATTTTCAATGTTGAAAAATGAATTATTTTGAAGATTTTGGCATCAAAACTAACATTTCGAATGAGCGTAATATTGAATTTCGGGCCTTTTGAAATTTTAGTTTTTCAATTCTTGTCCATACTGCTCTATGGCTCAAAACTTGCTTGCCTAAAATAAAAAATAACAATATAAAAAATATAAATTCTAAAATAAATATATACAATATATTAAAAAATTTTTTTGGCAAAAATAACAATAATTAAAAATATGGAAAAATATTGTATTGTAGCTATGTATTTTTGAAATAGTCCTCATCAATACCTACAACTTTGCTGAAGACATCAAATCGATCAGAAAAATTCTTCAAAAGTTACAGATTTTCGAATATTTACATACCATTTTGTATGGACAGCTGCCAAAACTGTATGGAGCCTTGTAAGGGTTGAACCAATGACAATGAACCAATAAAAAAAAATGATAATTGCGATAAAGGTTATTTTTTATGGTACAATGACCCTTTGAACGACAGCAAAGGATTTAAAATTGATTTTCAATTCAATTTTTAAAAAATTGACATCAAGGCCCTTCTTGACAGAAAAGGCCCTACTTGACCCTACTTAGTTGATCCATCGAAAAAATGTTGTCTTGTCAATAATTTTGTTTGCAATAAAATGAAAAAAAGGTGATCAGAAATGGTTTATAATCGTGTTTTTACCATGGTACATAAAAATTTACATAGGGCTTTAGTACCCAATTACATTGTTTTGCTTGAAAAAAAAAAAAAAAACTAAAATTATAACAAACAAAAAAAATGCCAGTTCAAAAAATCAACCGACACAACTTAAAAATCGATCCCCCGTCTCGCACGCCACTCTACACGCAAGTAATGGGATCGAATATTGCGCGCATGCTATCAATAAAGTGTGTGTAAAATCGCTTTCTGGTTGAGGCATCTCTGCCACTGATTTCGGCTGCTGCTGTATTATTGAATTGTCTACCCCGTCTGAGTCTTGTCTGGCTGGTCTGGTTTGAAACCCTCTCGCTTTCGTTGCAACTCTCGACACCGAAATCCCCAGCTGTTTGTTACACTGGAAAAAATGTACGTAAATTTACATAGTTTCAGATGTAATTTTACATTGATTTAAAAAAAATGTCATTACATGGTTTTGATGTAATGTACTTTTTACAGTAGATTTACATTATTGTTAATTTTACTATTTACTGTGATTATTACGCACACTGGTGTGCAAAATTTCTGGTCTGATGACTGCTTCTGGCGTCCTGTTTCCTCCCGTAGCGCTGACCAAGTTGGCTTAACTTGGCGTGCGTTGTGTCGCACAAAATGATAATGGAGCTCTTTCAGGTCGCAATTCCATCTCGTTTTGTCCCCTCCGAAATTGCCGGATTGGGGTGATAAATTATATCAGGGGGGCGCAATAATGGCTGCTGGAAAGAGAGAAAGGGGAAGTAAATCCCTCACTAAATCCAAGCGAAGCTTCCCTTTTGTGCCCTTTTAACGAACCAAATTTGCTGACTGCGAGCTTCGAAAAGTTTTGCAAACCACAAGGTACCAAGTTCGAATCCAGCCGCGCGCTCTCTTTCCGAGAATGCCAACTTCTCTCTCTCTCTCGGTTGCTGCACGATTCACTTTCGCACCGGCACATGGCTGTCGTGACTGTAACCGGAAGATACGGACCGGTGCACATACACTACTGGCAAAAAGTGCCAAAGTGCGTGTGCAACGAGCTGGGCCTTGTCTGGTTCGTGTTGTCTCGATAAAGTAACGGCGCGTAAAGTCGTCGGTGGTTCCAAAATCGGTTGCCGAGAGCAAGGTTGCTCGAAACGTGAATCGATATAGTGTTGTTGTTGATCTGGATTTTGGAATTACTTGTTTTGTTTTTGTTGTTGGTGCTTCGCACGAAAGTTATTGATTATACTGCTGGCACGTTCTGGTGTAGCGGATGTTGGACCAGACGGGGTTTAGAAAATTTGATGAATGAATTCAAGGTTGGAATTCGATGGAAAAATCACAAAGGCTTATTTAGATTATTCCATGTGTTACTAATATTCCTTCGGTTGACAAATTTACTTTTTGATCAGCGATGGTATTATCTCAAAAGTCTTCGAAGAGTGACAGTACATGTTTCTCAATTTCAATCTCTAGATGATAGCTTGCTTCTAATGGAATTGAGAAAATTTTCATCAACAAAAGCCTCAAAAAAGATTATGGATTATACGATTTGCTACACACAGAAAAATAATGAGTCAGCGAACCATATTTAGTTCAGCGAGGTTTGATCGCAGCAACCGGTGCGCGAGGTTGAACTTTTTTTCGCTCCGCGTCATTTTTCCCAACTTTGGAATTATTGGTCTTGAAGAAAAAGTGAATTTTGTTAAAGTCGTCCGGAAGTGAAGCGGTTTTCTAACATCCGGCCTGGATGGATCGCGGTGCTGGAGGAGGACGGTTCAATCAAGGATGTGTGCTCGTTCCAGGGTGGCCGTCGAAACTTACCGGAAGAGCAGGGTGGTGATGGGTTCGACCGGGAAATAGACAACAACCGGAAGCATGCTGGACCTGGCCCGAATTGGGAAGGTGGCGAGCGCAGAGAGCGAGGCGGTCTTCGGTCACAGCGTGAACGGTCCCCGTCAAGGTCAAGGTTTTTCGCGAGCGAAAAAAAATTGGAGCCGTCGGCACGGATTTCTGCGCCGGCACCGTTTTACGTGGCAAGTTCGCTTAGAGGTGGAAAAGGAGGACGACGGAGGCGAGCGGAAGCAGCCCAAGCGGTAACCGGCATATTTCGCCTCGTGCTTTCCATAGCAAATCTGGTGTCTGTTGTTACAAGCCTCCTGAAGACGTTTGAAAAGAAGCTATCTGGTGAGCTCGTTCTTTTTATGAGACAACCATTCTTTCATATATTCTGACATACGCACACATCATTCAAGACAAACACGCCAAATTATTACTATAAAGGAGTGGCCGTAGCTGACTGGTTATGTTGTTCGCTTTGTAAGCGAATGGTCCTGGGTTCGATTCCATCTGCTCCCAACGAGAAAGCTTAGGAAACATAAATTGAAGCTTTGAACATGAATGAAAAATCAAAGTTGCTCGAGTCGGGGTTCGATCCCGTCCTTTGGATTGTTAAGCAAAATGCAAAACACTAAGCCATCACGGCTTGGTGAGCTACGACTGGAATTAAGAACATTGTTATCACTAAAACTATATACGTGCTGGGTCCTTGTCCATTTGACAAGGGTTCAGAAGTTCTAAATAACGTTTGAATCCGATTGATGCAAACGTTCTTTAGGCGGGGCTTGTCGATTCAAGCTGAGGTACTCGCGCACGGCTAGCCTGCGTAGAAATGGGTCACCGAAGCTCGGCAGAGCTAACACCATCCAAATGCCTATGCGAGTTATTTGCATGTATAGAATGTAAATCTAAAATACATGGAAACAACTCAATTTGTAAGAAGCGACCGCGTGGTCCCGTTTGGTCGGTTGCACACACACACACACACACACACACACACACAGCGAACCATATTTAGTTCAGCGCTCGTCTGCCACCTGTCACACGACTAATCAGTTTTCCGTTTCCGATCGGCCGACCGTAAGTCACTGAGCTGTATCACAGACAACAGCTCGTTAAACTCCAATTCTCCAACCATTTCCCATCGGCCACGGAAAAAATCCATCTGCCTTGACGGCGACGTCTAAAACAAGGCGTAAATCCCCGCGCTCCGCACCACCACATCCGTAGCGGAGGCCATCACAACCTTGGACAAAACCGCTGTCCGAACTGAGTCTGCTTTTGGAGGGCTTCGGGGCTTAATCTGCGTGCGACCAACCTTGATTTCCTATACTATCCGGGTCCAAGAGTTACGACTGAGCTTGGAGCCGCGTGTCGAATCGTCTTGTTTCCAACGTCTTGAACACCTTTTAATCTTAACACCGAAGTAAATTACCAAATTTTAGCTTCCCAAGTCTACAATCTCGTATATCACACAGGTTCTTAATTTTGATGGCAGTGATGTCTGCTTTTTTGATCTTCTGAAATTGTGTACACCCGAACCATACCTGGCTGACATTCAGTGTTGACCAAGTTTCTCACATTCGTTGTTTTGCCAACAATTGGCTACTCAATAGGCCCCCAAAACCAAAGCTAAAAACTCTATTCGCCACCTACATTCGAGTAGGAGAACTTTGGTGCAAGGTTACGTTTACGTTTTTGCGCGATAAGTGCAAAGGGGAGTGAAAACTATTTTAAGGTTTTTTAAAAGAAAATTGAGCTTTTGGAATAAAATAAAGTTAACAGTAGGTAAGAAATAAAAAGTTTTATCGACTGACCTTTTGATTTTTTTGCCAAGTTGCCTTTTTCATTGAAAATTCTGAGATCCGGATTGAAAACGCGAGAATGAGGTTAGATTGCTAATTTTGAAAATCAATCCAATTATCATTTTTCAAGCAGATCTTTGCTTTTATGGTAGAAGTGACTTTAAAAAATATTTGTCCACTTGAATAATCTACATTCTCAATTGATTAGTTAGGTTTTGTTGATTAAAATATTCCTTATTTTGAATCAGATAATGAACAGGTTAAATCGGCCATCACAAAATATTTTCGTTTATATCAATTAAGCTATTTATTTCTTACCTGAAAATGGTATAATTTGCTATTAATGTCGATTTTATGATGAAATAACACAATTTCAAATTTCAAATCAATTTACTCGCTGTAGGTTATAATGAAAACATCACCCCAAGATTGAGCGCCCTCTAGTGGGGGGTAATTTTGACGTTTGATTGCCTATTGCATTCTGTTTCGCAACCACCAACAAGATCTCGTGGTGCAAAAGTATCGACGAAAGCATCGTCTTCTGACATCCGTTTCCTTAGTTGTTGTTGTTAAAGTTGTCGGAGGTTTTGGTTCCTGAGAGCAGATTATCAACTCTTGATGTTAGAATTTCGTCATCATTACCTCATCCTGATGACGGTCTCATATAGCACCAAAGTACATAACCCCAAGTCGCGTCCCATAAACTTCAACATCAACAACAACAGCACGAACCCATTGCTCACTACTACCAAATAAGGCGCAAACAAATATCGTGCGTGACTGGTGCTGCTGCTGTGTTGGTGATGGTTACAGACTAGACACCAGACTTACCCCCTCGGGGTTCGACGAGTCGAATCGTGTGTGTCTGTTGCAGGAGGGGGGGCTGCGTGAGTAATTCCATTTGATATGATTCGATTCGATTTTAGAATTTAATCATTTCCGCGTGGTGTACAGACTGACTGCCGGGGTGTAATAGGCGTCTCGCGACGTGGCATTTATTGTGCTAACCCCCCCCCCCCCCACGCTTTTGAGGCACACGTGTACCTTTTGATTGTGTGGGTGGCTGTGTTGGGAGTGATTGAGTGTTTGAGAGAAATGAAGGATTGTTTGAATATATTTTAAAATCTTTTTTTTTCCTGATTTATATAAATCAACTTTGGATAATGTAATGGCGATCGAGAAAAACTTTCAATTTTTTCAAAATATTTTTTGTAACGGGCTGAAAATTACGTCAATTGAAAGGAAGTTTTTGTTCAAAACATGTATGTTTTTTCTAAGTTTTTTATTTGCAACGACCTAACTTGCTTGGGTATGGTTTTTTATCTTCGATTTTGTGCATTTGGGCTTGCAAATAAAGCATCTTTTGTTTTTTATACTTTTGGTATCTGATTTTAGTTTAAGGTCGTAGATGGTGTTATTCACTCTTGGAGCAATGATTGTCAATGATTATTTTGGATTAAGGGTCCAGAAATAGTAAATTTTCATGAAAAATTAATCACGATACGTAAAATTCTTCTACAAACTACACAAAGCATCATTGGCTGCATCAAGATTAATTTTCTAAGATTCTGAGAGCTTCAAGTGCTTTTTCTTGGCCTTTTCTTGAAATTATCATGTTTAGTTCGTGTTTTCTGTCTATCTTATGTTTCACTTTTGAGTAGCTCTCACTGATTTCCTTTTTGCCTTCCTCACCTTACTGAGGAAAGGCTATAAAATCACTCGAAAACTGAACTTCTCAATTAGACCTCCTAGACCCACCATCATGTATACCTATCGACTCAGAATCGAATTCTGAGCAAATGTCTGTGTGTGTGTGTAGGGATGTGGGTCTGTGCACCAAAAAATATGCACTCGCTTATCTCAGCACTGACTTAACCGATTTGGACCGTTTTGGTCTCATTCGATTCGTCTTGGGGTCCCATAAGTCCCTATTGAAAATTATGAAGTTTAGTAAAGTACTTCAAAAGTTATGCTAAAAAAACGATTTTGACTAAAGTCCGGAAGATTGTAAAAAGGGTGGTTTTTGTAAGAAACCCCAGCATGTTATACATTTTTAGAAAGGTATTTAAAAGACCTTTCCAACGCGACCAATACATTAAAGATCTGACAATCCTATCAAAAGTTATTAGCAATTAAGTGTTATTTATGCACTTTTTGGAAGCCTGATCTCAGATTTCACGATGAAAACGTTGTCCGGATCTATCATGCAACCCGTCGTTGAACAGGTAATCAAAAGACCTTTCCAACGCGTCCAAAACATTGAAGATCTGACAACCCTATCAAAAGTTAAGCACTTAAGAGTTATTTATACACTTTTTGGAGGCTTGTTCTCAGATATTTAGATGAAAACGTATTCCAAATATATCATGCGACCTATCTTTGGATAGGTAATTTAAAGACCTTCCCACGAGCGTGTCTATTTTAGATAGCATTACCCTTTGAATGAGAGGAAGGCACCAACCACCTAAGGGTGGATTAAGTAACGTTTTTTTGTATAATTTTTTTTAAAAGACCAAAAATTTTGCTTAAGTTTCAGTTTGAAACATTGCAAATCGGTTCAATAGATTCCGAGATATCAGAACTTGATATTGACAAGCTTATTAGGTGAAATTTATTTTCACCAATTCGAATTATTTGTGTAGCTGTATCTCAGAAATAATTGCACGATTTTCTAAGTTCCAGAGCGAAAATTATCTAAAAAATAAATATATTAGAACAATTCTCTACGAAATCAGCCTTTTTTAGAATTTAAATTTTTGAACTTTTTAATCCGACTGAAATTTTTATGGTGCCTTCGGAATGCCCAAAGAAGCCATTTTGCATCATTAGTTTGTCCATATAATTTTCCATACAAATTTGGCAGCTGTCCATACAAAAACGATGTATGAAAATTCAAAAATCTGTATGTTTTGAAGGAATTTTTTGATCGATTTGGTGTCTTCGGCAAAGTTGTAGTTGTGGATAAGGACTACACTGAAAAAATGATACACGGTAAAAAATGTTTGGTGATTTTATGTTAAACTTTTTGTTACTAAAACTTGATTTGCAAAAAAACACTATTCTTTGACCGAGTTATGAATTTTTGAATCAATACTGATTTAAAAAAAAAAATCGACTTCATTTTTCGATGTAAAATTAAATTTTAAACCAAAAAGTACTTCAGTGAAATTTTGATAAAGTGCATCGTTTTCAAGTTCAGGAAATTTTTAGGTAACTTTTTTGAAAATAGTCGCACTTTTTCATTTTTTATATCAGTACACATGTTTGCGCAAAATAATTTTGAAAAGCTGAGAAAATTCTCTATATTTTGCTTTTTTGAACTTTGTTGATACGACCTTTAGTTGCTGAGAAATTGCAATGCAAAGGTTTAAAAACATGAAAATTGATGTTTTCTGCACAGCTAAAAAAGAAGTAATTCAGCTGCGTGTAAAAGTGCTGGGTGTAAAATAAATATTGCATTATTTTATGCAATTTTATGTAATTTTACGCCCTGAAATATGTAGCCCATCAGTATGGGAAACCTACTTGACCGAAATGTCAAGCTCATAAATGCGTTTATCCTTACAGCATATCATCGGTTTGATGGCCGGGTGGGCTAAGGCTTCAGTCCTTACTGTTGGTGCTGGGTTTAAATCTCGTCGGTAGCAAGGTGATATGCATGCTTTTGCATGCGATTTTACCATCGGATTTTTTGCTGTGTAAGTCTCACCCAAACAACTTACCATTTTCTAACGTCGATATGATAAAATATGAAACATTCGTGGAATTTTCCGAACTTTTCGAAAAAGTTTTTTGATTCAAGGCTTACATTTAAAAAGGGCCAAATATTCAATATTACATTCCAACATTTATGGTCGATTTTTTTCAAAAACCATATTTTTAAATTTATATGGACAATTGCCAAAATTGTACGGAGACTCGTATGCCAAGATTTATACACTGAAATTTAAAAAAAGTACAATATTCTTTTATTCTAGGAATTTGGTATATTTTTTATTTCAGTGTAGAAAAAAAAACACAAATAAAATCAATTTTCGTTTTTTTTACAAAATTGCTCACATACCTAAAAGAGGCTGTAATTTAAAAAAGGTACATTTTATAAAAAAAAATGCAAAATACTTTTGGAATGAAATTGTATTTTTATTTAAAAATGTTTATAAATATTTTTTGTCCAGATTTTTGATATATACAACCTAAAACATATCACAAAATTTCACAGATAACACGTTGTCTTAGCCCTGCCGCTCAAAACATAATCAAAGCTACTAGTCCTCGGGCTAGTTGCAGTCTTCATCACCGCCTAACATCGCGTGCAGGAAGGGAATACTCGCGCACACATGGCGTTTATTTGCCAACTGTCTACCGCAGCAGCAGCAGCTCATTACGGTCGGCGGCCACCCGACAAGACTGATTTGTACCTACCTAATGGAGTCACACACATGTCCCGATTCGGGGTGTCCCAGGTACCGCCCAGGGGTCTAATGATTTTTGACGCGCTGCCAGACTCAGTCTTCTGTAACTGTGGCGTTGACCCACTGCTGTTCAGTTTTCCCTTTCCGTTAGGGCTCAACTCGCGTCGTAAATATTATTGGAAAATAAAATTTCAAGATTTATATTTCTGTGTGTGCTTACTTGCGAAAGCTGCTTAACTCAAGCGTTGGTTACGGGGTAGACCGCGTGAGTCATGGCCGGGGACTCCGATTCGCGTATCGCGTGCTTGCGAGTGTGGGTGATCGTAATTGATTAGGAAAGTTTTCCGTATTTTTTTTTTGCGTCCTCCCCACCCTGTACTACGGGGTCATGCCCGGGACATAGGAAGTAATGCTGCGTGGGATGATGGGCGTTGGGTTAGCGAAGATGTGGGTCTTACCGAAGGAGCTCCAACTCTCGGGGCAGTTTGTTGTGAAATTTTGCCGTTTGAACGAGGCTGCGCGATAGGGAAGATATGAGTGGAGGACGGGGGAAGGTTTGATTTTGAAATGGGGTATTTGGGGCCTGTTGGAAGTCGTGCTTGACCGTGCTGTGCCAGGTCTGGGAGGACCATTGTTTCCTAACGAGTGAAAGTGGTTGTCAGTTTGCATGTTTGCCAGCATAATTCAATCAGCATCATATTTGCCTTGTCCTTTGGCTTGATTTATCATTTAGGATCAATTGTGGTTTATTATATGGAAATGTCACATCATATGCAGCTGTTCATGATTTCTACCTTGCAGAGTTATTCAAGTAACTAACATTTTGTGTGTTTTTTTATTTATTACAGGTAAGCACAAAAGATGGTTGCTCTCTTCAAATGTGGAATTGTAAGTTACAACAAACAAGTATATTGATTTCTGTAAAATTTCCAAATCCAAAAACGCTTGAGTCAGTCAATTGTTTTTTGTTAGTTTCCTCGTGAAACATCCGGCGATTTAGACGCGTGCCAATAGTGCGTAACTGCGGAAACAATCCACCGACTTTCGTAATCAAGTCTTTTAATCAAAAAAGAGGAACAAACAAAAAAAACAATTTTAGATGCGTGATCGATCGAAGTCGAAAATTTAGTGACGGCCTCTCTCTCTCTGCTACAAAGTCGGTTGGCAAGATTTGAATGGAATCGAACTGGAACCTTCACACAGTGTGGAGAGGAAAATTTCGATAATTTTTGGCATGCAGCCCCTGCGTGTTGTTTGTGCAATTTGTTTCGATTTTTTGTTTTCGGTGCCAAGGCGTTTTGTGAGCGGACGTTGTTCTTGGGTGTGCGATTGAATCTTGATTGCTTCCAGCCGGAGTGCGACTATAATCGATTTCTTCACTTTTCGTTTAGTCAAAATGTCAAAAGCAGGGCTGACAAATGTGTTTTTCGTCTGATGGCGAAGAAACGCAATTTTATGCACAGTCCGATGTAATCACTGCACTCAACGAAGGGTAAAATGATCTAGTGACGTGACCTGAGACCTCACCGTTCAAGGTTTATCGCTTAATCCAGCCCGCATAAGCTAATCACTTTTAATGGTGCGGGGCGCTGACGTAGTCAGCGAATGTGCCTTTGAAGCGGATTTCGTTTTAATCTCAACCCCCCGCCTAAAGGCGGCAGAAAATAGTTATGAAATCCACGTCCGAGGCACAACGCGAACCCAACCTCACAGCGACCAGATAACGAACCCCCCGAAAGGTCGTCCCGCGACCACCAAGTTTGACCTCTCCGTCCATTCGCTGCGTACACCTTAATCGGGTGAATTGCGCGGACCCGCAGCCGATGTAAGCCCGTTGGATTTAAATCCAGTGCCAAGAACGGCACACCCTGCAAAAAGTCTGGCCCAAGTCTGGCGGGTTACTCGTTGGAGGTACAAAAAGCAACCGAAATGACTCATGCCGATAGTTGGGTGACGATTGAGCCAGCAGCTTTTTGACGAATACCGTGGAATTCTGATCTCTGGTCGTGGATGACAAAACTTTGGACAGTTGGATAAACGCATAAGTAATTGGCCTAAATTTGGAATTAGAAGAACCTCAGATAAAAGATTCTCAAAATGTGTTAATTTACATCTTGTATGTGTAATTGCATTTTGTCTCATAAGTTGAGGAAAATTACGTTAAAAATTGAATAATCCACCGTTGGATTTCAAACCATCGAAATTACATTACACAAGTTGAGCCATCGCAGTCAATTTTGTATTTTTTTTGTATGTGCTTAATTTTACCCCAGAAAAAATGCTTAATTTTACCCCAGAAAATGATGAATTTTCATCAGTTTTTGATGAATATTCATCAGGCTAACATTTTTACATATTTTTCATGTAAAAGAGGTAATATTCAACCAAATTTTCAACATTCTAAAATTCAACTTTTTTTCTGTGTAGATCAACAAAACCACACAGCAAAAAATCCGATAGTAAAATCGCATGCAAAAGCATGCACATTCGTCAAAAAAGACACTTGATATAACACACTGCATGTACAATTTTTGCATGTACAACATTTCTACACACAAAAAAAAAGTTGCAACCGACAGGATTCAAACTCAGCGCCAACAGTAAGGACTGGCGCCTTAGCCCGCTCGGCCATCAGACCGATGAAAATTTGAAAGGATAGACGCATATATGAGCTTGACATTTCGGCCAAGTAGATTTCCCATACTGATGGGCTACATATTTCAGGGTGTAATATTACATAGAATTTCATGAAAAATGCAAAAATTATTTTACGTCCAGGCCTTTTACAAGCAGCTGCATTACAACTTTATTTGCTGTGCAAAAATTGAAAATTGTTGTTTTTTTCTTCAAAAAATTTTTTTTGCATTTTTTCTTCCACATAGTATTTTATAACATCAGAATTTAAAATACTAAAATAATCGATAACTGAAACAATTATTTATAAAAGAATTCAACTCTTAGTGATAACAAATTAAATGAAAACAATTGAGATTTTTCCTGTGTTTTTTTTTCTGAAATTCTAATCATAACCTACAACTTTGTCAAAAACACCAAATCGGAACTTTTAACCTCGAATGACCAAAATGACCAAAATGACCAAAATGACCAAAATGACCAAAATGACCAAAATAACCAAAATGACCAAAATGGCCAAAATGATCAAAATGACCAAAATGACGAAAATTACGAAAATTACGAAAATTACGAAAATTACGAAAATTACGAATATTACGAATATTACGAAAATTACGAAAATTACGAAAATTACGAAAATTACAAAAATTACGAAAATTACGAAAATGAACCAAATAAACAAAATGACCAAATTGACCAAAATGACCAAAATGAACAAAATGAACAAAATGACCAAAATGACCAAAATGACCAAAATGACCAAAATGACCAAAATGACCAAAATGACCAAAATGACCAAAATGACCAAAATAATCAAAATGACCAAAAATGATCAAAATGACCAAAACGACAAAAATGACTAAAATGACCAAAGTGATCAAAATGGCTAATATGACCAAAATGACCAAAATTTCCAAAATGACCAAAATGACCAAAATGACCAAAATGGCCAAAATGACCAAAATGACCAAAATGACCAATATGATCAAAATTGCCAAAATGACCAAAATGATCAAAATGACCAAAATGACCAAAATGACCAAAATGACCAAAATGACCAAAATGACCAAAATGACCAAAATGACCAAAATAACCAAAATGACCAAAATGGCCAAAATGATCAAAATGACCAAAATGACGAAAATTACGAAAATTACGAAAATGACCAAAATTACCAATATTACCAAAATTACAAAATTACGAAAATGACAAAATGACGAAATGACAAAATGACGAAAATTACGAAAATGAACCAAATGAACAAAATGACCAAAATGACCAAAATGACCAAAATGAACAAAATGAACAAAATGAACAAAATGAACAAAATGAACAAAATGAACAAAATGACCAAAATGAATCAAAATGAACAAAATGAACAAAATGAACAAAATGAACAAAATGAACAAAATGAACAAAATGAACAAAATGAACAAAATGAACAAAATGAACAAAATGAACAAAATGAACAAAATGACAAAATGACCAAAATGAACAAAATGACCAAAATGACCAAAATGACCAATATGATCAAAATTGCCAAAATGACCAAAATGATCAAAATGACCAAAATGACCAAAATGACCAAAATGACCAAAATGGCTAATATGACCAAAATGACCAAAATTTCCAAAATGACCAAAATGACCAAAATGACCAAAATGGCCAAAATGGCTAAAATGACCAAAATGGCTAAAATGACCAAAATGACCAAACTGATCAAAATGTCCAAAATGACCAAAATTGCAAAATTAAGAAAACTACTGATGATAACCTAATTAGGTTTTTTGGAGTTTATTGAATTCTAAATAGGCATTTTTGTTACAAAATATATCTGCCATATCACCCTAAAGTTTCACTTTTCAACACTTAATTCCAAACAAAAAATCCTCTCAAGTATACACTAACCTTAACCAATTTAATGGACATCAGTCCTGCTACTACACGACCAACTTCTAACTCGTACTTGCTCCATTTTCCACCCTCTCAAGCTCACTCTGACGGTGCACAAAAGTCAACCCCTCCCCCGTTGCCGAGCTCAAGTCAATCTAATCGACAGCCAGACAGCTCGAGTCAGTCACTTAGAGGTTGCCAACTCCTTACTTACCAGAAGCAGATAATGTTTGCCAAACGGTGCTGCTGCTGGTTTTTTTTTGCGCCATTAACTTGCGAAATTTTGCACTCCTCACACCTGCAGTTTTGTGTGGAAAATTGCAATTTCCTCGAATGTTGTGCACCCTTTTTCGCAGAGACATTTTGCACACCTTCGGATGGGTGAGTTTTTTGCAATTTCTGCTGGGAAAAGTTCTATTTTTAAACTTGGGTTACGTAGTTGGTTCAAAAGTAAAAATTTATCGATGTTTCGAAACTTTAAAATTATGTTGAAACTACTCCCTGAAGTCAAATTGAAAATGTTGCAGTGAATTTTACCATCCCTGCGCACAAGTCGATTAGCGCAAGGTTAGAAGCTTAACCCAACCTGCACTTTTGCAGCTGCTACTGATATCCGCGCAGCTTGGATTAGTCCCAGGAACTATAGCAATAGCCGGAGTGTGATTAGGAGAGAACGTGCGGGTTGGTGTACGGCTTCTCTATTCCGTCACCGCTGTGGGAAATAAGTTTCCAATCAATCATCTATTTCTGCACTGTCAATTAACGCTGCGCGCAGAGAGCACATTCTATATGCCGGTCAGCTATACAGTTATATAAAACCGACCTGGATTCGTAGAGTATCGAGCTAATCAATAGATTCGACGACAAATCGACGGACGACGGGCGAAGGGGACAGATTGGCCATTTTGGCTCTTTGTCGGTGGGTGCTAATAACGATGATTGATAAGAATTATTCAACAGCTTATATCCGACGAGCGATGGGATCTGATCCGATTTGGACCAGTTTGTCAGCGGCCGCCACGTGGTTTGGCGGGAAGATTGATTACAATTTTGACGATTGGATCGGTGGCGTGATTGGAGGGGTTTGCTAATTTTCCGATTGCGATGATCACGACGGAGCTAATTGCAGCTTTTACCTCGCTTAGGTGAGAATTTGTGAGTGGGTGTAATCGAGTTGGAGTGGTGATGAAATATGCATCTCGGAATTGGAGAAATTAGTTCATTAGTTCGCATGAGTTTCTGGAAAAAGGTCAGCCCATTTCATAGCATCGAAGCTCGGGTGGCACGCCGAAAAGTATAAGAAGTTCAAATTTGAAGTGCTTCTGTCATGATTTGCCAAGTTTTTATAAAATGACTAGAAATATAATCATCTGTTGATATGGGTAAATGCTGGTCCAAAACTTCAAAAACCTCAAATTATGCAAAGTCTTCAAAAACTTCAAATACTTCAACTACTTCAAATACTTCAAATACTTCAAATACTTCAAATACTTCAAATACTTCAAATACTTCAAATACTTCAAATACTTCAAATACTTCAAATACTTCAAATACTTCAAATACTTCAAATACTTCAAATACTTCAAATACTTCAAATACTTCAAATACTCAAATACAAATACTCAAATACTTCAAATACTCAAATACTTCAAATACTTCAAATACTCAAATACTACAAATACTTCAAATACTTCAAATATCAAATACTCAAATACTCAAAACTTCAAATACTTCAAATTACAAATATACTTCAAATACAAATACTTGACAAATACTTCAAATACCAAAACTCAAATACTATCAAATACTCAAATACTCAAATACTTCAAATACTTCAAACTCAAAACTTCAAAATCAAATACTCAAAATCAAATACTCAAATACTTCAAATATCAAATACTTCAAATACTTCAAATACTTCAAATACTTCAAATACTTCAAATACTTCAAATACTTCAAATACTTCAAATACTTCAAATACTTCAAATACTTCAAAATGACAAAAATGACAAAAATGACAAAAATGACAAAAATGATAAAAATGACAAAAATGACAAAAATGACAAAAATGACAAAAATGACAAAAATGACAAAAATGACAAAAATGACAAAAATGACAAAAATGACAAAAATGACAAAATGACAAAAATGACAAAATGACAAAAATGACAAAAATGACAAAATGACAAAATGACAAAAATGACAAAAATGACAAAAATGACAAAAATGACAAAAATGACAAAAATGACAAAAATGACAAAATGACAAAAATGACAAAAATGACAAAAATGACAAAATGATAAAAATGATAAAAATGACAAAAATGACAAAAATGACAAAATGACAAAAATGACAAAATGACAAAAATGACAAAAATGACAAAAATGACAAAAATGACAAAATGACAAAAATGACAAAAATGACAAAAATGACAAAATGACAAAATGACAAAATGACGACAAAATGACAAAAATGACAAAAATGACAAAAATGACAAAAATGACAAAATGACAAAAATGACAAAAATGACAAAAATGACAAAATGACAAAAATGACAAAAATGACAAAAATGACAAAATGACAAAAATGACAATAATGACAATAATGACAAAATGACAAAATGACAAAATGACAAAATGACAAAATGACAAAAATGACAAAAATGACAAAATGACAAAATGACAAAATGACAAAAATGACAAAAATGACAAAATGATAAAAATGACAAAAATGATAAAATGATAAAATAAAAATGACAAAAATGACAAAATGACAAAATGACAAAATGACAAAAATGACAAAAATGACAAAAATGACAAAAATGACAAAAATGACAAAAATGACAAAATGACAAAAATGACAAAATGACAAAAATGACAAAAATGACAAAAATGACAAATATGACAAAATGACAAAAATGACAAAATGACAAAAATGACAAAAATGACAAAAATGACAAAAATGACAAAATGACAAAAATGACAAAAATGACAAAAATGACAAAAATGACAAAAATGACAAAAATGACAAAAATGACAAAAATGACAAAAATGACAAAAATGACAAAAATGACAAAAATGACAAAAATGACAAAAATGACAAAAATGACAAAAATGACAAAAATGACAAAAATGACAAAAATGACAAAAATGACAAAAATGACAAAAATGACAAAAATGACAAAAATGTCAAAAATGTCCAAAAAGAGCAGAATCATTTGTCACAATTTTCTGATAAAACTTAATGATTTCAATTTTGGCTACGACTTTCAGTTGAGTTATTCTCTAGATTTTATTTTGTACTTTTTGATTCCGATGAAACTTTTTTCATTTTTTATTTTCATTTGTCAAAATAAGCCATTTTGAATTAGCTGTTTTTTCTTACGAGGTTCCATACAACTTTGCGGACCGGTCGTACAAAATGGGCATTTGAAAATTCGGAAGAATGGATCGTGTGATCGATTTGGTTTCTTGGCAAAGTTGTAGGTTACGATTGAGCAAATAGATACACGGAAAATAGAAAATGCCAACTTCCTAATTTGACTTTTATTCACAAATAAATTTTACATTGAACATTTAAAGATGAGTTTTTTCGATGCTATTTTAGCTCTTGCACAAAAGATGTCTTTTAAAGCAGAAATTTAAAAAAATGTATTTTTTGTTATGAAAAGTTTGAAACAAAAAAAAAATGTTTTTCCGTGTACCTTTTCTTTCTGAAAAGTCTCGAATACAACTCTGGTACCTGCTTTGGCGCTACCCTGAGTTCTGGTCCCCTAAAACATACCAAAAAAAATGAAATTTAAAAAATACATATTGTTGAAATTCGACTATTAGTGATTTAAAGTCAAAAAGGAGGTCGGATTTTTTTTATTTTTCCGTGTATCACCAAGTTGATCAGAAAATCTCTTCACTACAGTTTTTTTTAATTTGGCGATTGTTTTTACATTCAAAAATTGGTAATTGGTCTTTCCGAAATTTTTCTATTTTACCGCCAAATATTTACCCAAAATTTTTCGATCAATCCCCTTTCCGTGCAGCAGTTCAAGGAATTCCTCCGCGATAAACTCTCGCGGTCGTTGAATGGAGTTGTTTATCGCGGCGTCAACTGACCGTGCCTGGATGTACTCAATACGGCTATCGCCACGGCTCAATCCCCCAAGTATCCAACGTGCTGCTTTTCAGTTCAGGAGATCTTGAAGAGGAGGGTTGCGCGGGGGGTATATTATTTATCATCAACCCTTATCAGCTTGATATTTACCTCCTACTCTGGTTCGTGTTATTTCTGCGCTCCAAGGCATTCCGAGAGATCACCGAAACTTGATCCTTGAGAGAGGACGGGGTTGCTTGAGTGTGTGAGTGGGTTCAAAACCGGACCACCTACATCTTTGTCGACGAGATCCCGGCGAGATATTGTGTACTGTGTGTACTTTTAAGGATGGTTATATCTGGAAAGATTCAAAGAAGCGGTCGTTCAAGTGGAAGGTCTCGAGGCGGAGAAGAGTGTATGCAAATATTTCAGGGGTCGGAAGTCGTGCTACTTGAATTTTTGGAGTACCTGCTGGGCTAACTTCCTTTACGGTGCCGCTCAACCTCAGAGCGTAATTAGCTGCTGAAGGTACTCAATCTAACTCACAATTAGTTCGAACATAAATCGCCATGCGAGGTGCAACAATCTTGCACACTAGAAGCATAAAATTACTAGTCGAGCACGTTCAACTTTGCGCGGTACCCGGAGGCAGCCGGCTCCACTGTGAATGCAACCTTTTTAATAGCCACCCCCCTGAGTTGCAAAGTGCATTTATTTGTAGCATTTTCCTCTCACTTCAGGTCCTCCCGGACCAGAGGTCCGGGCTGAGAGTTTTACTTAGTAGCTATTGATTTCAGTAAAAAGCTTTCGAGAGTGACTATGAACTCATTAAATTAGCTTCCGCTTTGTTTTAACCCGCGAAGCTATTACGCGAAGGATGCTCGGATCTCCTCTGCACAACCCGGTCGCTACGAGGACCGGGGAGATTGCAGCATCTTTCACCTTCACACCGTGGTGCGCCGTAACGTAAATACATCGATCAACCTGTCGGAAAGTGGAGCGTTTCGAGCGTGAATAATGATCTCCTGGTGAGGAGCGCGCGCGCTACCGTGTAAAGGTCGTACGATCGAATCTCGCTGCTCGGCGTGCGATGCATCCGGTTCTAACGATCTTACCAGGCCCGGCACTGAACCCCGTGCACAGGAAATAATAAATGGATCACACACACACGCGTTTCGTTGCATCTTGGATCAACCACCGGATAATATATACAACAGTCGGACTATCCCAGCGAATCTATCGCGCAAGCTGTCCTGTATGATTTACGACAAAACAGTGCACCCGCGGTGGCAGGCTACATCGCGTCAACCCGACTCTTTCATGAACAGTAGGTTTGCATACACGACGACGACGACGATCTGTAAGGTTCGATACAATGCGCGCAACTCATCGACCTACCGCCGAGGACTTGAGTCGTGGACCAGAAAGTCGCGCAACGAGAAGGTAAAGTGATTTATAAATAAAAATTGATGGATTGTGACTATTAGCGGTTGGAAGGATTTTCACTTCACGTGAACTCGCTGCGGCTCTGTAGGTTGGCGTTTGCTAATCTGAATAGCCAAGAGTGCGTCGAGCGCGGTCCAGCGCGTTCTGGTACGGGGTACGGAGGGTGTGTTGACACCAGATCTTGAATAATGAGTTTATTCATGTACGATTGCACATACAATATTGTATTGAGTCATGCTGAGTCTAGCGGACAGATTTGTTCACCTCGATGCACGATGGAGAATCATTTATCTGATGGTGCGGAAGTACGCTCTATGAGCTTGAAGTTAATGCAAAGTTCACGCAAAGGTCGTAGTTCACCGGACTACGGAGAAGTGTGTCACTTGTATCTTTTCTAAATTGAGGTTCTTCAAAATCTAATATATATTCTGGATCATGGATTTCAAAGAACCATCACGTGACGGTTACCTGTCACAATCTGGCGTCCCACATCTCGTAGATCACCTCAAGCGGGGTCACTCGTGATAAGACAAATCTGCAACACCCCACCAACGAACCTCGCGGACATCTACTCCGTCCCACACGAAACGAGATCAACCGTGACGAGACCATATCCCAATGGGCCGGAGATTGCGCACACCCCGCTCTCTCGGGGTTGTTCTCCAAAGCCCAGCCGTAATCAACGCGCGACGGCGATCCCATGACCAAGTGGTCGAGAAGTCGTGAGAAGGAGGTGATTACGAAAAAAAAAAAGCGAGAGTCTCAAGATACGGTCCGACCGACAACAACACTCGGTTGTGATGCACAGCGCGAAAAGAGAGAAAAAAATGTAATAAATTTTTAAGATTTAATTGAGATAATTTCAAGGCTTTTTTGCCTATTATATGAGGCAACCAAATAATGATTCTATGGCGCGAGCGCTGAGTCAGTATTTCTCATCTCTGCGCGCAAGATCTCCGCGACGATCTACAGGGGCGTAATGGTTGGCGTACACGGACTCACACACACACACACACAGTCGTACAAAAGATGTGTCTGTGTGTAAGGAGGTCGGCGATCACTCGGTGAGGAATGGCCAAGTGAAGATAAAGATAATCATAACTATTTCGGTGGTGATTAGTGCGGTCTCTAGGATGATGAAGATCGCGGACAATTCGGGTCAACTTGACGTCGGACGGGTTTGTGTGGGTAGCAAGGCAAACAAAGCTTGAAGTGTCTGGCTGAGGGCCCCTATATTTGGTCATTCAAATCTTGGAACCGCCGTGGATGTATTGAGATAGTGGCTCCAAAGTGGTTTCCTTGCGACAGGCATCAAGGTGGACTTTAGGGAGATTTTTTTAGGTTTTAACGTAAAAAACAACTTTGTAGAACATCCCAAATCGATCTGAATTGATTTAGCAGCGTTACAGTGTGATTTCTGGAATACCTTCTAAGATAACTTTCTTAGGGATATTCCATAACTTTGCCATAAGCAATCAGAATAAAAATGTTAGGGTTATTGTTTTAAATCATTTTTTAAGATTTTATCGTTAAGATTAACTTCGTAGAATAACACAAAGCGATCTGAGTTGACCCTTCAGAATTACAGCGTAAATTTACGAATACCTCTTTACATAACATTTAGAGAGGTATTCTTTAAATCGTACTATAACTTTTCAGAATCAAACTTAAGGGTAATTCGTTTGGATGATTCTTATCTGTTTTTGCAAGAGGAATAACTTTGTAAAATACCACAAAGCGATCTGAGTTGGCCCTTCAGAGTTACAGCGTAATTTTACGAATTCCTATTTACATAACTTTTAGAGAGATATTCTTTAAATCGTACTGTAACATTTCAGAATCAAACTTAAGGGTGGTTCGCTTGTATGATTTTTATTTATTTTTGTAAGAGGAACAACTTTGTAGAATACCACGAAGCGATCTGAGTTGACCCTGTAGAGTTAAAGCATAATTTTACGAATAGCTCTTTACATAACTTTCAGAGAGGTATTCTTTAAATCGTACTGTAACTTTTCAGAATCAAAGTTTAGAGTAATTCGTTTCGATGATTCTTATTTGTTTTTGCAAGAGGAATAACTTTGTAGAATACCACAAAGCGATTTGAGTTGACCCTTCAGAGTTACAGCGTATTTTTACGAATTCCTCTTTACATAATATTTAGAGAGGTATTCTTTAAATCGTACTGTACTTTATCAGAAACAAACCTAAGGGTAATTCATTTGGATGATTCTAATTTATTTTTGCAAGAGGAATAACTTTGTAGAATACCACAAAGCGATCTGAGTTGACCACTTAGAGTTAAAGCATAATTTTACGAATAGCTCTTTACATAACTTTTAGAGAGGTATTTTTCAAATCGGACTATAGCTTTTCAGAATCAAACTTTAGGTGTTTTTGAATACCTCTTCGAATTCTTTTAGGGAGGATTTTCCATTAATTATTCTTCAACCTATCAAAATCAGCTCGGATCGCTTTGCGATGTTCAGCAAAGTTACTTTTCGAGTTAAAAAGAGTCAGAATTTTGAGATGTTAAATCACCACTTAGCCCATGAACCACCCTACAGCGACCATCAACCGATACCAAGAAGAAGACTACAAAATTGCGACCCCCAGTCCGTCGAGGTTTTCGGGGGAAACTGTGCCAGATAATGAAATCGAAAATGACTAAAGTGCTGAGTGATATAAGGCATTCGCGCGCGATAGAAAGATGGATTCCGCGACCAAGGGATTCCGCGCGGAGTTGGGAGGGTTTGGCAACGCACCATAGCCCATATACAAAACACATTTGCTGGCGCAGTAGACGGAACAAAAAAAAAACGCGGTCCAACGAACGAGCGCGACTTCAAAGAGAACAAAAGAGCGAAATGAATGATTTACATTAAATGGAATAATGAAGGAAAAGATAACACACCGCAGATATAAGATATTGAAGTTGACTGGAGCAAAACGGCTGGACGGAGAGAATGGGCTGGGGGTTTCAAGAAGAAAAGCGTTACGTACCAAGGGCTGAATCGATTCCATTGTCTTCGTGCCGCGCGCCGGTTTTGACGGAATTGGAATGAGCATCTGAGGTTTATCGACGGTCTGCCGAGGTCGGGGTGTTTTGATAAGCGTGGTTCGGAGACCGTGCGGAGCACGTTTAGCATAACCCGAGCAGAGTGATTATTGTAATTGCAGTGCGCTCTCCGCTATTAGGGGTTCCAAATCGAGTCAGATTGATCTGCATACGTGAGTTCGCGGGGTGTCATTAAGTCGCGGGATAAATTGCGAAATTTTTGGTTCTCGTACGACACAAGAATACTCCACTTCCAATCAATTCAAGTTGGTTAAAGCAATCTCCCAGCGCAGAGTTACGAGTTACGACGTCCATTAGATCTGTCTCGGTTAGTCCGCAACGAGAGCCGATTGATTAGATTAGATGTTTTTCCCTCACCTTGATCGCGCTGCTACTGGCCGGGTTGGTCCTCGAGGCACCACGTTGCCGCCATTTGTCCAGAGGTGGAGGTCGCGCCACTCTCCTTTCCAGCTCTATGACGTAGTGCGCCAACGAAGTGTGGTCAAGTCGTGTTTAGTCTACATTGTAAAGAGATATACGCGTTTCGCACCACCCTGAGGGGGAGCGCTATCTACACGGAGTTTTGTCGATGTCTGCGTGTGTAGTGAGTGTGTACTTAAGCATTGGTAATAGAAAGTGATTATATTGATTATCGGATAATAAGACCTGGGCTGTTGTTGTTGGTCCGAGTTACGTTCGCTCCGGCTTTCGTCTGATGCGGTTTTTTGTTTTGTTTCCTGGTGGATTTGGAATCGTGATAGGCACTGTTAAAAAAGCTACCTCAACGATTTTCTTGCGTTTAAGATGAATTTTCACAATTTTCGCACGGTGTCCCAGTCGAGATTAGCCAGCTTACGTCCATCAGGCCAAACCACATTTTGACTGATGCAAAACGCAAATGTGTGGAGGTTTTTACTTGATCCAAACTCGGCTCGTAGATTTGTGCGTAACAGGCGGACCATACTAAAAAAGACCTTAATGATAATTGTCAGACCCATTCACGCTGATAATCTGAATAATTGGCTTGGTATGGCAGCAATGGCTGTCTGTCTGGGATCGGGCCTTTGAAGTTCTGCAATTTGCGCAAATGGGTCGAATTTTTAATATTATGTTCAGTTATGCCCCTGTGTCTTTTAAAACTTTAAGTTGGGAAAATAATTCCCAGAATTTGGAGAGAATACAAAAAAAAAAATAAAAAATTAAGATTTGAGGCTTTTAAATAAAAAAAATAATTGGAAAAAAAGAACTCAAGCGATCTGGCAACCCTGTCTAAAGATAAGAGTACATGAATGACATATACACAAATGTTTAAGACTGAATGTCATAATTTTAAATAAATAACTGAGCGATTCTCTCCGAATTCCGGAAATTTTGGGGTCTTCCCTATGATCAAAGAAGTCATTTCGTCTCATTTTTTCACCAATACAAGTTTCATAAAATTTTGGCCGCTGTCCGTACAGAAATGGTATGGAAAGTTCCTGATTGATTTGGTGTCCTCGGTATAGTTCAGATTAAAACAGGTTGACGAAAGAAAATATTTATTTTTACATGAACTCAATTTACCAAAATGATTCAGAGGACAAAAAGCAGCAACTTGTTACTGCCAAGTTATGATTAAAAAAAATGTATTTATTTAAAAAATAAAAGAAATCTTACCCATTTTTTTGCGAATACAGTCAAAAAGTATCTTACAAAAAAAGCTGAAATGCCCCGTTTCCGAAATATGATCGCGGTTTTTGGAAGGTTTCGATTTTTATTTTCAAAAATTGCCCATTTCTTTAAACATATTTTTTCGAAGGGTCCAGAAAATTTCGTGTAATTTTCGGATCTCTTCAAAATTTCGATCTTTTCTCTTTAAAATTTGGAAAATTTTAATAACGAAATTACAGAGAATTTGCAAAGTTACAGAATAATAAAGTTTCTGTAATCTTCAATGTAACATAAATGATAATTGAAATTAACATTTTAAAAATTTTAAATTTGAAAATTTTGTAACAGAATTACAGCCAATAATGTTACCGTTAAATTGCAATCTAAAAAAATAACGAAAACTTTACTCAAATTTGTTTGCGATTTTGCAGTAGAAAAGTTCTTAACAGAAATTATAACCGTTTCTGAAACAGAGCCACTTCAAGTTTTAACATTTTAACTAAAAATTGTCCGTTTTTCGAACTTATCTGAATTATTTGTTTTCCAAAACACTATTTTGAAAATTTCGAAAAGCGTTATTTTTAAGTCATGGATTATTACGACCATAAATTTTGGAGTCAATTTTTTTTTTTTTTTTTAGCAAAAGCATTACCCAAGTTATGTTTGTGAATTTGCAGAAAATCTCGTTAAGTTTTGTGATCTTTTCAAAAACTATTTTGAAAATTATGAAAAAGCGTAGCGTATTATTTTTTGATTTTTTTTTTTTAACAAAAACTTAGCCCAAAAGATGTTGGCGAATTTTCCATAGAAAAGTACATTTTAGAAATTATGATGAAGTGCACCGTTTCTGAAATATGGCCATTTGAAGTTTTAAAATTTTAACAAAAATTACACAGTTTTTCGATTTTTTCAAACAAAGTAAACATTTCAGATTTTTATTTAGAAAAGTTTAGAAGATTTCGCTAAATTTTGTTATCTTTTCGAATAATATTTTTGGGAAAAAAGGAAATTAACATTATAAAAGTGCGTAATATTGAATATTTATCCCTTTCGAAGTCTTGATTCCAATATTTTCAAAAATTACAAAGAAAAACAAAATAAAACGGCTAATTTCATAGATTTTTCCGAAGCATCATAAACATTGAAGATCTGGCAACTCTGATTGAAGTTGTAAGTATTTAGGTGAACTTGTATGAAAAATGCTTCCGTGACTGTACAAATGAGCATAGTTGCATAGCATAGTGAAAATATTTGACTTCAGAGTCATATTTTTTGAAGATTTGGCAACTCTTTCTTAAGTTATGACTACTTAAGTTAAATTTCCAAAATTGTTCAAAGCAAATTTCTTTGAAATCTATTTCTAAAACAGTTTCAACGAAAATTGTTGTAAAAGTATAAATTTTGAAAATTTGGCAACCCTTTCTAGTGTTATGAGCACTTGAGTAAAACTTGCATAACATTTTCAGGCTGAATGATGTATTTTTTGATGATAATGACTAGTTGGTTATATTTCTCAAAAGGTCACAAAGTTCTAGAACTGTTCAAGGTCTAATGTTGTAAACCTGATATTTTTTCAAGTTAAGAAACTTGACTCAACAACTGGGTCGGTCGACCACCTACCGTGGCTCATTCTTCAAAACACTGCCGAACATCAACCGTTTTCCTTCCGTTTCGCACGGCCGCGTTTGTCATTTCATCCTCCGTCGAGGTTGACGTCAGAATGAGCCTTTTTTTTCGCTTGTCCAAATTTTTCATCGTTAAAGCCCTGTTTTTTATCAGCTTTGCGGTGGAGACTCCCGTACAGGTCGTTGAAATTGGTTGCGTTCTTGAAGACATTTAGATACGCGGCCCACAATCGGTCAACTACCCCCGTTCAAAACGGAGATTTTGTAAAATGTCTCATCGTGCCGAAAGCCCGTCAGCGTCGTCGTTTTTTTCATTGATATTCCACCGGGGCGCGCGATCGTGAGTCAGTCAGATTTGTTGTCGAGGTTTGGCTCGTCTTGCGCTCTGTTGTTTTTTCGTTATATATTTTTGTTTCGATTCTTCCACCAGCAGCACGGTTCACGGTTTGTTTTGTTCTGCTACCTCTTCCCACCCCACCCCTCTTCAAAGTAATGTTTTGGTTGGGACACATGGGAAGATACCTCCTACTCCGTGTAGGCCGGCTGATGTGTATTCCGCCGAATCAATCGTGACAGAAATAAATTTGAATGCGCTTCGCGAGGGGCCCACGCGCGTGGGTTGAGACGGTTACCGGCCCGAAACTGTGACTGATAAGTTGGATGAACTGTGTGGTGGAAAAGTTGAGATCGTGAGTTGCCGGGGCGTGAGGCAATAAGAACCTGGAGGTATCGGTAGTTGCAGGCTATATCGATTACCGAAATCTACAGGCGGGGGTGCAGCTGATGCATACCAAATCGATATTGAGGACTCACTAATTATACAATTTGAACGGGGTAAAACAGTCGATGACCTTTTGATTGCTTGGAGCTTGGTGGAAATCGTAACCTTTTCATAGAACTTCGGTTTGGTATCATTGGTATAGTCTAAATCCTATGAATAGAATAACTGAGAAAACCTCCTCAAGATCCTATTGGTAGAATTCTACCAGTTTATCATCATATCATAACATCAGTTGATCAGTTGATACTATCTAAGAACCTAAATGTGTTATTAAAGGACTCCCGGATACGTAATACATGGAAGAATCATAGTAATCTTAGTATAAAGTCCTGGCCAACCAAATCATTGATTTGTTTATTCGATAAGATACCTTATAAAATCGAGAGGAATCAATAGAATCCTAGTAATATACGGTTCCAAATATCCCAGCCATATGATACAACTTGTTTGTAGATTCTTGAAATCCTTGTCATAAATCTTCAATACCAATAGAATGATCTTCAGGTAAGACCACATACCTAGTCTATCGACAACTTCTTAGTACTGATTGATCAAACCAATACTTCGCCACAAAAATCACCAAAAAGCGCCAAACCTCCACCTTTCCCCCTTGCAGCGGATATCGATAGAAACCAATCGCCTTCGCCGTCACCGGATTACGACAGCTCCGCTCGGCATCGGAAAAGCCTTCACTTTGAAAAATTGATTTGCTGAACGCCAGCGGCCAAGACACACCTGAGAGGCAGCTCTGTTACTTCTTCCAAAAAGAGGGGGGATACTTGATTAGATATAGACACGCGGCCTAGTGGCCGTAAAATCCCGGCCAGCCACTTCGGATTGATGGTTACGCCAAGACTTCGTAGAAGTCTCCGGACTAGATAACAGCCGCAGCGATTTTGGGTTGAGTTTGGTGGGAATTCGGCGCAGGGTTCAAATCAAAATTAAATTACTTATCATTAGCGGGTTTGTGGCCCTGGCCCGGTAATGAGAGAAGGACCCCATGCTTTGATTCGATCAAAAGACGTGTGTAGGCTGCGGCTTAAGTCTGACTTGAATCTCAAATGATCTCTCGGCCTCCGCTTTGAGATTATGGGACCGGCCTACACTCTTCATTTCGTTTCGTTTCGTTTTTTTTTCTTGTGTGGTGTTCGATGTTCAAGGAATAGATGATGAGTTCACATCGCAGATGACGGATGAACTTGGATCGTCGTCGCCGACGCGCCTGTGTTTGTAAGCCGGACGACGATGATGCATGACTTTTTTTGGACCAAGGGGTCGTGATTGGTATGAGTTGATGACCGGGGAGATATCTCACACACGCACACACGTTTCAGGTGCTCCAGTGTGAGTGCGTGGAAGGTATTTGATAAAAGAACTTTTGAGAATGTGTACCAGAAGAAGTAAAGATGAGAATGGGTTTTTGAGTTTATTTGTTTCGCTTTTTTTTACGAGGAGCGCGTACTTCTTTGGAAATCTCGGCCTAGGACGGAATGGATTCTTCAAACATGATTGATGTTTAGGGCTTTGCTCATTTGGGTAGATTTTGGGACCGGATTGTTGTTTGGGATTTGGTTTTGGCTTCCAGGTACCTACGGTCTGGTTTTACAATGATATCATGGGAGGATTTTTCTTGCTTACCTCTGAAGAGACCGTACAAAGTAAGATAAATTGAGCGTCTATACGGCATCCGGAAGTGAGGATGCTTGAAGCATTTCCAGATTTTTGCATCCATTGGTTGAATGTCTTGGCAATCATTCAGTGTCGGTGGATAATGCGTTATGATGGACATAAATCATATCAGTTTTGAAGAATTTGCTTTCAATGCACAAATCTGGCTGGAATCTTACAACGATATTCAGAGTCCTTTTACTCGGATTAATAGTAATTTACCATTCTTGTGTTGTGGAATCAACTAGTATAACTTGGATCTTTAAGTACTATTAGAATCTCAATATTTTGGTTAGCTAGCAGGGTTGTTAATCGATAAAATTATCGTCTAACGATAACGATAATTCTTCGTTATCGTTATCGTTATCGTCATTTCGATAATTCTATCGACGATAATCTTATCGCCGTATTAAACAAATTGAAATTTTCCCTGCATTTTCATTCATCATCAAACGATTCGAAATTTTGCTGTTCACTGTTTTATTTGTTTTTGAATGTAATACTCAAAATTTTCACAAAATATCGTATTTCTCGGATATACTCATTTTTTTAATTCGCAATATGGACATCAAAGGAAATTAAATTATACCTGCATGTTCACTGTTTTAGAGTGTTTTTTTTAATGAAATACAAAAAAAGTTTTTTAAATGTATGTTCAAATTTTCATTATGAAATGTTACCTGAACTTTCAATGTATTAGAGTTTTTTCAATAAAATACCAAAATTTTCACAATATACCCTATTTTTTTTAATACTCAAATTTTCATAATTTGCAACATGAGTATGAAACGAAACGAAATTTTGCCTGCATTTACACTGTTTTGGAGTTTTTTTTTATCAAATATCAAAATTTTCAAAAAATGTCGTATTTTTTTTAAATTACTCAAACTTTTATTATTTGCAATATGGGTATCGCACAAATTTGAATCGTCTGATACCCATATTGCGATTTACAAAAAATTGAGTATTTTCGAGAAAATAGGGTATTTTGTGAAAATTTTAGTATTTCATTCAAAAAACTCTAAACAATAGAAATGTATGCAAAATTTCGAATCGTTTGATACCCATATTGCTTATTGTAAAAAATTGAGTATTGTCGAGATAATACGGTATTTTGTGAAAATTTGAGTGTTTCATTAAAAAAACTATAAAATAGTGAAAATGCGTGCAAAATTTCGAATCGTTTGATACTCAGAATGCAAATTATGAAAATTTGAGTACTTTCCAAAAAATACCGTGTTTTGTGACAATTTTAGTATTTATGCTGTGAAACTACATACTACAACGCTAAATTATCAAAAAATATATTCTAAGCGAATGCATTGAAAATTTAACATGATACTGATGGATTAAGTCAATTTAAGGAATATCTTAAAAATGAGTTATAACGATAACGGTCGATTGTCGTTATCGATCCTCGATAATTTTATCGTTAACAACCTTGTTTTCTAGTAACCTAATATTTCGGAATCATAAAAGATCTCGAACGAACCTTTGCCTCTTAATCTTGCAATCTAGAATCTAAAAACATTGGAATCTAGAAATCTTAGAAGAACAGAATCGAAGGACCTTTATATTGTTGAATCTTAAAATATTCGCATTCTATGACTTACAAATTATTTTATCCTGTGTACTTGAAATCTTTAAGTTCTATTACATTATGATATAATAGTCTGTAAAAGCAATCAGACTTATCAAGTTCTTATGTTCTAAAAATCTAAGGATTCTCAGGCGTTTGAATATGAAAATCTCATGATCTCTTAGGATTAAGGTTCATAGGATTTCCAGGTATTTGATAATCTTGAAATATTAGGATTTTTTGATATCTTGATATTTAGAAACCTCTAGATCATAAGAGTTCTTGATATCTAGAATAGTTGGGATGCATTTTGTAATCTACAAATCTTGCTTATTGGATATCTTGGGATTCTCGTGTATTCAGATATTTGGTTCTTGAAATCTAACGATCTTAAGGGTATCTTAAGATTAAGTAATCAGGTATTTTCATAATAGAATCTCATGATTTAGGAATTTACAGATCATAGAATCTTGAAGCCATTTTATATTTTGATCTTGGCATCTATGATTGTGATCTTGCTGTGTAGTGATCTTAGGAACAAAAACACTTGGGATCTAGAGTTTTTGGTATGTTGAGATTTAAAGATTCATAAGTCTAGGGTGTATTAAGGCTTCGACTTCCAATTTGAACTTAACTTAACTGGATTCAATTTATCATTAAATTTTCATAGATAGCTATTCTGAAAAAGTTTTAATCCTTAAAGTGTTATGTAAAAGTTCTCCACCACAAAATTATTTCTACCGGCTTAACGCTGCCATCAGGTGTTTCCATTTTTAGAACGCCGCCGCCAAAAGTGATTCCCCCCACTAATCCGGTCCTAACCGGACGCTTTATCACCGCTTCCGCTGGCGGCAGATAAAGCTCGGCAATCGCTGGCTTCTCTCCCATTTCAGCTAATTCCTTCCTCGGAGGCACGGAGGAAAAACTCGCCAACCATTTTCGTACCGCTCACAGTGACTTGCCAAACTTTGCTTGTAAGTCGCGTTGATCCGCAAGAATGTATCTCCTTCCTGCCAACATCAATATCGGGCCGACCTCTTCCTGGGCCGGTTCTGGTTAATTCCATTCGTCGCACAACTCCTCGCCCCCTTCGGGGAGCGCGAGGCCTGCGGTTTCCAACGCCCTCCCAGGGTAGGGGTAGCTGTTTTGGGTCCGGGCTGTCGGGGTGTCTCAAATCGATTTCGGGGTTTCACTCGAGTCATCAGCCCCCGAGTCTGTGTTGAAGGACGAAGTAGATTAAAGTTTTATTTTTATTTATTTTTTTTTGCTGGTTGGGAGCTTCATTTTGGAGCTGCTTTCAGGCTGTGGTGAGGGCTCGGACCCGTCCAAGTCGAACCCGCGGACGCGTTGATGGGATTTGTGTGGTTTTTTCGGGTGTGGGATATATGATAATGGGCCCTGGGGGAACTTTTAGAGTTGGGACATGAAGTAGTCCGTGTATTTCCGTTTTACTAATTTAACTTTTTCTTTTCTCTCTGTATCCTTTCAGGTATGTTTGGATGAGCTCATGACAAGACGACTGGAAAAGTTTGTAAGTTTAGTGGATCAAGATCGAGTTTGAATCCCTTCAAGATTTGATACTCCGCAGAACATTTCCTTAAATGCCCTAATTATGTGCAATTAATTCGGTAACAATTCGATTACGCAGTAACCTCTGTGCCCGAGATCACCACGAGGTTCAAGACGAAACCAGAGCAAGAAATGAGCCGCTTCCGTAACCAATAACCGACACCGGAAATGACAAATATAGCGTCTCCGGAGGCAGTGGTCTCTGGCGCCCCATGACTTTGTGGCAGGATTCACATCAGATATCAAAAGAAGGCGAACTTCGCTGCTTGTTCTTGAAGAGCGATTTTCCACGCCTCGATAAGTAAATAAAGAAAAGAATCTCTCGGAAAATGGTTCCTTTGGCAGAAATGGCGCAAAACGAATATAATAAAAGCAAACACAATTACGGGCAATTAGGGTACGCTTACATAAAGAAGGTTACTTTGAAGAGTCCGGAATCTTCAAGAAGGTGAAGTGTTTGTGCTTTTGGTTACAATGTTTGCGGTTGGAGACTGACAGACCTTTTTCTCTTTTTTTCTTTTTTAAGATAAAGTTTAAATTCTTTTAGACATCAATTTTCAAGATCCAAGACAATTTTTGTAATGGAAAATCTCATTCAGGATTTATTTTCTCAATGACTGTACCAAATACACACCACAGCTCAAATCAAGCAAAGCTAATGCATCTCTAGCAAAAATAAACCTCCAAATTCAGCCGGTGACTGCAGGGAAAACATCTAACATCAACATCGCCCCGCAACCACACACACACAAGTCGCGAACTAATATTGTACAATTTATTCTTTTCGAAAAGGCCAAAAGAAGCCTGATGTGCTGCTCGCCCAACGAGGCCACTAATTGTTAGTTATTACCCGGGCGGCGATGTATGCAAAAATATCGCCTCATTATTTACAAAACACAACCATACGGCACCCAAACGCAAGGAAATCAAAACTTTAATGTACTTTTTCCCCCTCCGTTTGCGGATTAATAAAATGAGCTTCCAACAAAGATGATCGCCAGAAGGGGAGGGGGTCCAGCTAATGGCACTAACTAGCTGGCAGCACTGACTGGAGTTTCTTCTCTTTGAGGTTATGTTTTGTAATTTACCCCCCCCCCCTTCCCCAATGAAAAGTTTGCGGAGAAAACGAGGCAGGAAAAACTATCTAAAAGCCGATAATTAGTGTGTGCATTACGTGGATTGGATTGGATGCACAGTTTCGAAACCCTTTTTGAACTTATTGATTGTTTGCCCAGGCTGACACTCCCACGCAGTTCAATTTGTTGAAAGGGAGTTGCAGCTTTTTCCAACTCATCAAACAGCAACGTTGTTTTGATGTGCGGGCCTGGACAGAGCAAATCATAACAAACATCTCACGGCCGGCAGGAATTCAATTGAAGTTGGCATGCATGTCATCTGCAACAGAATGTGCATTGTCGAGTGCAGGCAGAAGCCGCGTTAAACGATGGGAACTCTCACGGAGATCAGAGAGATGGGAGAGCAGCGAACGAGTTACTTTAATCTTACCGGAGTGTGTTTAGAGTGGGCTGTTCAAACAAACTTGGAGCAGGTCACGGGTGGTCTTGGGTTTGAATATTATATACTGGTTCTTTGTCAGAATCCCTTAAAATTGAGATATAAAAAAATGCATCAAAAATCATGTCAAAAATACCCGGATAATTCTATGAATCAATTATCATGCAAATCTGGCAACCCAGTTAAAAGTGTTGAGCATTTATGTAACATTTTTGTGACTTTTAAAGATAAGATAACGTGCCTTTTGAAGAATAGCATAACAGTCTTTCTTACTTAAAATCAGAAAAAAATTGTTCAATATTTTTGATAAGTAACAAGTTTCAAGGATCTGGCAACCCTGGTTTAAATTCTGAGCGCTTTAATAAATGAATTTGTGATGCTCAAAAAAAATTGCTTTGGTTTATCGATTAATGAAGCAACTGAGTATTCATAAAAGTTGCGGTTTTGGCAACACCGCATTATTTATTTTTGAATGTTTTTTGGCAAGTTGACGTTTGCTTAGAGCAAAAAAATAAAAAAAGATTTTTTTTAATTGTTTAAAATTTTTAATAACCTGGCAACACTGTTTATGAATTTATTAAACTGTTTGATTCCGAATGTTGTTATTTTGAATAATAATGATAACATTGGAAAATCATAGCATATTTGAAAGCTTTTCCGATTATCTGGCAACACTGTTATAAGATAAGAAGACTTAAGATAAAATTATTTAAATTTTGTAAGGTTGATACAACTATTTTTTATAGTTTCAATTAAATTTTTTTTAAATCAATTTTACAAGCTTTTTTTTGATGAAAAAATAATTTTAGTCAATCATATTTTTTTTGCCCTCTGACTTTTTGGGCAAACTTTAGAAAATGGAGGGTACGAAATCATTGATAAAAGTAAGATTGTTAATTTGAATAATAATGATCACATTGGATCATCATTGGATAGGTATTTGGAAAATTGACCGATGATCTGGCAGCACTATTATAACATAAGAAGACATAAGTGAAATTAACTTAAATTTTGTAAACATATAAAAAAGTTAATTTTAGAACAATTTTTTTAGCAATTGAATAGGTTTTTGACTTTTCAGAGGAAGTTTGATTATCTGGCAACATTGAAATGAGTTACTTTTTTTTATAACAAAATTGTGAATTTTGATGAAAGTGACTTCCGCTTAATTTAAAATTAAAACTCATTAAAATTTTTAATGATATATAAACCGGCAACACTGCGTTAGCGACACTGGAGTAGAATTTCATGAACTTTGAAATGTTGAATTTTATAAATTTTAATTAAAATGATTTGTATTAATCATAGGATAGGTATTTGGAAAAAATCCGATGATCTGGCAACGCTGTCACTGTGTTCTTAATAAGTGAAATTAATTTAAATTTTGTAAAAATATAGAAAAAAGGAAATTTCTGAACCCATTTTTCAGTAATTGAATAAGTTTTTGACTTTTTCGAATAAAGTTTTATAATCTGGCAACACTGATAACAGTTATTTGTTGTTGATGATGATAAAATTAGTATAAATGTGAGGAAGAAAGGTTGTGAATTTTGATGAATATCTTTATAGAAGATTTTTGGATTTAGTTTAAAAGCTTAATAATCTGGCAACACTTCCATAAAATATCGACACTGGAGTTGAATTTATTTGATTTTTTGTGCCGAATGTTGTTAATTTTAATGAAAATGATTTGTGTACATAATTGAATCGGTATTTGGAAACTGTTTTAATGAACATCCAACAATGGTGATCTGGCAACACTGTTATAAGATAAGAAGACTGAAGTGAAATTGTTTTGTAAAATATCAATTTCTGAACCCAATTTTTAAGCTAATGCCTAGGCTTAGTATGAAAAGCAACGTTCCAATATAGTTTGATGATCTGGCAACACTGAATTGATTTTTTTTATATAAATACAATATAAACCTGGATAAAATGACGTATTTCAACATTTGAAAACATTTAAGCTCCAATGGAATGAAACTAAACCTTATCTAATTTGGCCGGGAACCAAATCCATTCGCTCCACCACCACCACCACCACTCTGATAGTGATTAATTGTTTCTCGCGGAAGAATGGCGCTCCTTGACGAATCTTGAATACGGTTTTGTTTTCAGTGTAATTGTTATCCGACTACTTCGCAAGCTCAGTTTGGCGGTTGTCTTTTAACGCTTGAAAGATTTTCCAAACTCGACACGCGGCTTTAGGCGATTGTAGTTTGAAGCTGTATACACCTTAAGTGAAGTTCGCAACCAAACTGTTTGTATTTTCGGTAATTTTGTACTTTCACTTTCACGCTCGCCGTACGACGCAACGCAATTCTGCGCCCAGCTTGTGGAGTCACTTCCTGCGCCCTTTTTCGGGAGGAAGGTTCAACGTTACGCGCCACGACCTGCTACCTCGCGCGTTTGATACTTATGACGATGATGATGATGCACCGCAGTCGCGCCCCCTCTCTCCCCTATAATTATACGGTCACAGAGGTTCGAAAAGCTCGGCTGCCGAAAAAATCAAGTAGCAATTTCTGATGCTACTTTGTCTGTTGGTTTAATTGCGGATATCCATTAGGCGCGTCGCGGCTTAGGGACCTCGATTTGCTGAAGCTCATTACGGTTGACGTAACCACCACCTCTTGAGGCGCGTCTTGTGATAGTGGCACCTCGCGGCCACGTGAGCAAGATAGTTATAATTTTTAATTGCAGATTACGCAGGGCGCACAATTTGTACAACAATGTTGTAAGTGTCTTGTAAAACGATTCTTGCTCTCTCGCGCTCCACAAGTGGATACCTTTCCCTCGCCGAAGAGTGCACTTGACTCTGGAGCGCTTGTTTTGCCATAAAAATTCTTTGTTGTCGACGTTCACACGTGGCCGACGCTCTGCTGGCTGATTGATGAGGGCGGCCCCGGGTGTTTACATTAGGGCGCTGGAGCTTAAAGTGATTACCATCTGCTCCTGGCGTGGAAGCTCGGTTGAAGCAGCTCGCGGGTCTCTCCATTAGGGCGGTTAGTGTTGAGTATCGCAGGAGGTTGTTATCAGTTTGAAGAAAGCTTCGTTGAAGCCGTTGAGCAGTTGGAGATTTACTTTGGACTTTGAAGAGGAAGAATCTGTATCATGTTCTGAGATTTGTCAGCAAATACAAACTACTAATATTGAAACTCAAGATATTCGAATTCCTTAGATTACGCCCCATGTTCTTTCTTGTCAATATTTATGATTTTAGTACATTTAAGCATCCCAGAGTTGCATTACACTATTTAAAGCGGCCAGGCCTACTGTGTTGCATTTGCCGTAGAGTGGATTCTGTGAACGGATCCCATTTCACAGAATCTATAGGGGAGGAAGGATGCGAGGACATACCGTACAAAACGTGCCGGACCTTATCAAGGTTACCCAAAGTACCTTTTTGAACCTTGCATTATAGAGTAGTTGCCAAGTCGCTATTCCCAATTCAGAAGTCATTGTTCCTGAACTCCCTGTTCAGAAGCCCATACAATCGTCAAGATCATCACCGGTAAAGACAGCCGTGGCACTGTTCAAAGCAAAAATTGAATAATTACCGTGCACTGCTCGAAGAGCAGTGGAAACAAAACCATCGACGACCCATACAATGTATGGTTCCTCAGTCTGTCAGTTCTGGAACGGATCCTGCGACCCCTCTTCCGTCAGGTTCGTCGTCGTCGCGAATGACTGAGCAGCAGCAGTCGCCGTGTGAAACCGTGGAATCCATTTCACACACATGTTTTCTGAAAAAAGTCAGTCCCGCGCCTGGAAATGTGAAGTAGGAATGCGATTCTTAATCAATGCTTTGGTTAGAGTGGGTTCGCGCAGCGAAGCCAAGTGTACAAGGTGTGCTGCTGCTGCTTTCTTCAATGAGTCGTTTCAAGAAGGGGGGAGACCCCTCATGAATGAAACGGTTGAAGAATGGACGGACAGCGAAAGGAGTCGTCGGAGGGAACAACAAAGGTAGGAAAAAGTGGTGAATGAATGTGTCTCTCCATGGTCTGGAGGTCCGACCTTTTCTTCTATTTTGGTACCGGTGGCGGAATGTCAGGTCCGAGAGCGGAGCTCTGAGTATGATGTCTGTCTGGGCACTATTATTGGAATGTGGATGTGTGTTGTTCCTTCACGAGAGTGGTTATTAAAATAGCTTAGAGGTTGACGTTCTTTGGAGACAAAGTGGTGAGTTACTGTTATATGGGGAGTTTTCCTTCGAGCTTGTCTATGTTGAGCAAAAAACAACCCTTAACCGCGTAATGCTCAACCGATCGGTTTCACTTTCCCTCGAAGAGGGGCGTAGAGAGCTATAGGCCGTAACATAATATCCATCGTCGACCAATAACGATTATGGCACCCACAACGATGATGACTATTTCCTTTTCATCGGACGCAACTAATGAGGGAGTCGCTTCCGCACACCCCCATCAAGTCTGCGCACACATGTGTGAGGGCACACACATTCACCTAAATGATTCAATATCTAACGCGCTTCCGTAGCATAAAGCCGCGTCTCAATCGCTCTGCCCAGCTGTGATTTACGGTTATCGAACTCCGCGTCCGATGTAAGTGTCCCACGCAGAAATCTACCACCGCCGCACTCGCCAGCGGAGAGATTGGCCATAGATAACGAGTACCCTTTTGCACGACATGCAGTCTTGCCGGCCGCGACGTATGTCCGCGGGAACAACCGGCCTGCCGGCCGGGGGAGCCATTTAATAAATTACATCACACTCGAAACTAATTGCGATTCGTTTCGGGGCGCTGATTACAAGCGGCGAGTCCGGGGTCTGATAATAGACTGGCGGCTGCTACCCCTTGCGCGCAAATTCAGGCGTTCCAGTTCGATGGCTGTGGGAAACCTGACGGTGCACGGTTCGATTTTGCGGTTTCTTATCCGATAAGTTATACCGACGGCGGTTGGAGCAACAACTAGGCAGGGTTAGTAGGAGGTGATGCAACGTTGAGCTGATTGGAACGTCTGGAAATGCCAGGCCGGATCGATCGACATTTGAACATGCGGTGAAAAGTGTGGACTTATGCAATCTGCTTCTTTTTGCTGGATTTGGTGAGGAAGTTGTTATGGGAAATGAACTGGAAATTTAGTTAGAAGATGCAAATTTGGAAACACTTCTATGGGTGGTCCTGTTAAGATTATATACCAATCAGATCTTCATACTGGATTCATCTTCCTTAAAGCATATTAAACATTTCTAAAATTATAATATTTGTGTTTTGTCCTATAACTCGATGTGGGACTCTCAGTCGTGAAAATCACCATGGTAAAGCTAACTTAAATCTCTTGTAACATTGGACTACAGCCCAGACTCGATTACCCGAAGCCACGATTTTTTGAAGTTTCGTTTATCCAAACACAGTAAAAAATATTTTACGTCAGAAAAAAAAGTGTAACTAAACTGCTAAAAATGTCTAATTTTACAATTTTTTTGTGTAATGTAACTTTTTCAGTCTATATTGAGGTAAAATAACATCATAAAAAGGTTATTCATTCAAACTTTCCAATTTCCAAATTGGAAAAGTCAAACTAAAAGTGACAAAGGACTGTGACTTTTTACGCGTTAGAAGCACACTAAAAATACACTAAAAATTTGATAAATTTGATAGTGTGTGTGAACTCCGTGTAGAAGGGGTGTCAAACTAAAAAGTGACCCCGTTCGTGTGACAACAGTTGGTGTCAAACCACCGGGGTTGAGTGTATTTTTTATTTTCTTTCTTCAAACATAAAACTCGAGTTTTGAGACCCCATTTTGATCAAATTTGATTAGTTGATTGCCTTTTAAATTTAAAAATGCATTTTCAAATTTTTTCCATGACCTTCGAATAATCGAGTCTTGACTGTATTAGTTTTTTTCTGGAGTTCAAAACCAGTTTTCCGAAAAAAATTGCTGTTGTTTTTTATTCCAAAAATAGTGTTAATTTTAATGAGATGATGTGATAAAACTCATTAAAATTTTCTTTTCTTTTTTTTGATATATTGATATCTTTAAATAATTCATTTTCTAAAATTAAAAAGTAAAAATAATTAAAAAAGGATGGTGAATCCTATTAATTTCAAGTATCTTGTAAAAAATTAAGCCGTCAATAATAAAATCCTCAAATCTTATAAAAAGAAAAACAATTGGAAACAAAAACATGAAAAACATTATAAACATGAAAAACATGAAAAACATGAAAAACATGAAAAACATGAAAAACATGAAAAACAAGAAAAACATGAAAAACATGAAAACATGAAAAACATAAAAAACATGAAAAACATGAAAAAACATGAAAAACATAAAAAACATAAAAACATGAAAAATATGAAAAAAAAAACGAAAAACATGAAAAACATAAAAAAAAACATGAAAAACATGAAAAACATGAAAAACATGAAAAAAAATGAAAACAAGAAGAATAAGAAAAACAAGAAAACTATAAAAAAAAACAAGAAAACAAGAAAAACAAGAAAACAAGAAAACAAGAAAACAAGAAAAACAAGAAAACAAGAAAACAAGAAAAAAAAACAAGAAAACAAGAAAACAAGAAAACAAGAAAAACAAGAAAAACAAGAAAAACAAGAAAAACAAGAAAAACAAGAAAAGAGAAAACAAGAAAAACAAGAAAAACAGAAAACAAGAAAAACAAGAAAACAAGAAAAACAAGAAAAACAAGAAAAACAAGAAAAACAAGAAAAACAAGAAAACAAGAAAAACAAGAAAACAAGAAAACTAGAAAACCAGAAAACAAGAAACAAGAAAACAAGAAAACAAGAAAAACAAGAAAACAAGAAAAACAAGAAAAACAAGAAAAACAAGAAAACAAGAAAAACAAGAGAAACAAGAAAACAAGAAACAAGAAAACAAGAAAACAAGAAAAACAAGAAAAACAAGAAAACTAGAAAACTAGAAAAACAGAAAAAGAAAAAGAAAACTAGAAAAAAACAAGAAAAACAAGAAAAACAAGAAAAACAAGAAAAACAAGAAAAACAAGAAAAACAAGAAAAACAAGAAAAACAAGGAAAACAAGAAAAACAAGAAAAATCAAGCAAAACATAAAAAAACGCAAGAAAACGCAAAATCCCCAAAAACAACAACACTTTCATGCAACATTGTCCAAGATTCCCACTCTCAAGTTCACCTATTGCGGCACCGATTACAAGATTCCACAAACCCAACGCGTGACCCGCATTGACCATATCGACTGCGCATTCCTCAACCCACGCCGCCGCCGCGTTCCGCAAACGCGCCATTCCAAATTCATCACCGCGGAGTGCCCCTAATTATTTCCATAAAAAAAAATACTCTGCGCTATTCAGCAGCAATCCTCGAGCAACTCGTTATCTGTTGGTTCTCCCATGCTAGATACCGGGTGTATGGACACGTTTTCGTCGAGACTACGTTTTCGCATTACCCGAGGTCAGGCGGCGGTGGCTGATCCAATAATCTCCAAACTCGCGCGCTGAAACCCCTTTCGAACACGTTTCTCTACCTGTGCCGTTCAGAAGCCGTCGGAGAGCCATGGGAAGATCTGAGCCGGCAGAGTGCCGGCCTCGGCCCGAAGAAATAACAGACAAAACAAACTCAATTAATTGGATAATTCTTCGATGTGTGGCGGGGAAGTAATTCAATCAATCACGCAATATCGAGAACGCGCGCGCACGAATACTACGGAGTTGGCTGAGGTGGTCGTTTGGTCGAATGGACGTTTAGTCGAAACGGGTCCGTTCTCTCCGAATTATAGTGCTGAGGCCATTTCACCGAATGGTCGTTTTGACAAACGGGACATTTCACCGAATGACAATTTTATTGAACAACATTTCACCGATTTTTTATTCTGAGTATGATGAGATGTTTTTGAGATCAATAGGTTGATACAGTTGTACAACCGACTGACCGTTTAGTCAACAGGGCCATTTCACCGAAAGTTATTTTTATTGATTTTTTGTTGTTATTGGTCTTTTGAATGTTTTCGACGTAATGTCAATTCTACGTAATGACCTAACATCGCAAGTTGATTCACAACTATCTGTAGATGTGTGGAGTCGGTATGTGCCGCCGCCATATGGTCCGGTGTTGGCGCGTTTATCTCTCCGCATGAGGTTGCCGGCGTTGATTAGAAAACGTTTTAAGGTCCCTTCTTGACGTAGTAGTCCCACGCGCGCGCGCTAATGATCTCACAACCCTCACGGACTCGCAAAGTGACACGTCTAATTGACCAAAAACGTGACTGTTATCGCTCGAGTCTCCGGCGCCGTATTTGGACTATTTCGTACTAATTAAAATTGTTCCGTGCCGGACTCTTGATCTGCTGGTTGATAAAGAGAACTGCCCACTTGAGAGAGCGCGATTGCGTCCCAGAAGGGACTGCGCCACTTGGGGGTCAGTTGCGCAACAAAGTTGCACGAGACTTCAAACGCAGTGCAGAGTTTGGCCGTCCATGTCAAGTGCCATTTATCACTGGTCCAATTACGCTTTTTTTCTCTCTCTTCAAATGACGACCTGTCCAGTCGAGGCGGCGGAGAAATCCATCGTTCAATCAATCGCCGGCTTTATGACCCCTCGTCGCATGGTCATTGTTTCTCCACGGATTGGCGTCGCAGGATGGTAATTGGCCGGAGAAGTCGACGTCGTCGCAACTGAAGAGACCAATCAACAAAAACAACCTACGGTTGGTGTACCGAACAAACAGACGTCGGTTTTTGCATCCGTGCATCAACTCTGGAGGAGTTCGTACAACCGACAGCTCTGTACTCGGTTCAATGATTAATCTAACTTTCACATCACCCCGAGAGGCTTAGTCAGTCAGTCAGTCACCTAGTGCGGGGCGCGTCACGAGGCCAATTGTGTGCCCGCTGGAGAGCGCCACCACTACTCCGCGCCAGACTTGGCGAGACCGAGCCAGGAAAGTGATCATAAACGGTTATAAAAGTCATAACCGGAAAGTTTTTCCCGATGGGCAATTGCGCCATTTGTCCACTCTTCTGGGCAGGTCTTCACCGTCGAGTCCAGTCAAAGTTTTTCCGTCGAATTGGCTTTTGCCATTCAGTCCGGTCGTTCCGGTAGATGGAGCCGTGGCCGCTTGGAAGTTGGCTCCGTTCGATGTAATAGATAAGTGTTATCAATCATGCAATAAGTTTCGCCTCTGCGGCTTCCGTCAGCGGATCGTCGTTGTTTTCGACGGGTAGCGCACCGCAGCCGTCGTGGTTGTGCTAACTTGGCACATTTGACATTCTTAAATCACAACAAATTGTGATTCATCTACAGAAGACGGTTGAGAGTAAGATACTCTCGAATATTTGAGAATCGATTTGAGAGCTCTTTCCTCTCAGAAGATCTTACGAAGTAAATGTGCCAAGTTAGCAAGACGTTGGCGAACACCGCTCAGTCCATCGGATTGTTTCAAGTCGCAACCCCCTCACCAGAGGACTGCAGACTAAGGGTACCCTGTCGTCACCGCACGGTCTGAAAACACTACTTTGATTGAGATCACATTTTAACACCTGGGAGCGGGACAACCAGCTTGGTCTCGACGAGGACAAAGACAAATGGGACTGTCATTAATTTTCGATCAACAACCGCGCGCGAGCGTAAAGCTCGCGTAGGAGAAGGTAACACGAGCTTTTTTTTGCGAAATCGCTTGAGGAGAGTACCCTGTTACGGTAGTGCGCCGTACTCCACGCGCTCTAATGTGAATCTTACTCGGTAGAGATTGCGGGACACTCTGTTTACAACCCGCGCTCGCGCGGTTGTGAACTTTGGCGAATCTCATTAATTCATAAGCACATTAATCAAGCGGCATTACTGGAGGAGCTGCTGCCACAGGATCGCAGAATGTGGCGTGCTGTACGCGGGAAAGGTTAATTACTACGTTGGAATAGCTGGGTTTGATAAAAAACCCGTATTGCAGTGATAACAAGGTCTATTAGTGGTAGAAGTGACTTCATTGTTGGTACAGTACAGACTCAGCCTTGAATCATTTCAAAATGTTTATATCTGTTAAAATTGTTTAAATTTTACATTGATGATACTGAACTAGGTGAAAATCAAACACCAACAACATCAATTACTGAAAAAGCTCTAGTTTCGGAATCAATACGTTGCTAGACGATAATCTCCGCAAGAATTTTTGTAGTTTTACCACGCTTCTAATCAAATTTATCGTAATCAACGCATTTTTCCACTAAATCAACTTTTGCTAATGCCATTAGCACGACCATACGGCAGATAACTCAATTCTACTAACCCCATACATACATCGACTTAATATTCACCAAGCAGCAGCAGTTCCAGCGAGCGCGGTTTGATCCGTGATAAGCACCGCCGTGAACAGCCGTCACTTACATTACATATGAACGTTGTGATGTTGGCTTGTCGCAATTGACAGTTGGTTGAAGACTGATAGGTTTTTTAATTTAAATAACGTTTTCACAAAAACACATCATGAAGGTCATACTTAATAAAACATGTAATTTTACATTTGAAAATGTGTAATTTTACCACTTTTCTGGAGCAATGTCACTTTTTCAAAAAGTGAGGTAACATTACAACGTAAAGGGTAATTCTCTACCAACTATCACGAAATCGGGAAAAGTTGCCCGGATCCCTCTTCGATTTGCCCCCTTTCATTTTTGAACATGCGAAAAGAGGTGTTAAAATCGCGATAACTCGTGATGTTTACAACCAAACCCCTTATGTTTTTATATCATTTTTTTTGTGATTGTCTGCTCTACAACTTTGTAGACATTATTACACTCTAAAAAATAACCCTGCAAAGTTAGAAAAAATACGAAATTTTAAAATGAAAAATTTTGTTCTGAATGAAAAAATAACCTTCTGGGTCAATGTAGATTCGAAAAGTACATTGAATTTCTCATAAAATGACATGTTCCAAAAAAAATTACAGTCGAGTAACGGAAAATGGGAGAGTTTTTGAAGTTTTTTGAGTGTTTTTTTTTGATGAAAAATACGTTTTTCGGAATTCTGAGTGCGCCATTAATCGGGCGTCTAATTTTACATAAAAGTCCCTTTGACACCAAATTTATATCTCATCACCGTTTCAGGCTGCAAATTATTGAAAAACACCTCTTTTTTCGCATGTTCAAAAATGAAAGGGGCCGTACCGCCCCTCCGTCACGAGATATCAAAAATCGGGTCGGCGCAACTGCTGTGTAAGTTAGCGGAGAATTACCCAAAAGCGTTATTACCTTCTGAAATTTCGAATTCTAAATTTGTACATATTTTTACTGTGTAGAAATAGATTGAATTTGATAAGTTAAAAAAATCACTCTGAGTAAATAAAACGTCCTTAAAAGGGTAAGCAAATATATTTGATAATTTTTAAGGACCAGAATCCGCCATATGCAAGTTAGTTTTTTGCATCAGAAACTAGTGAAATTTTATCAGATTTTAGTAAATTTTCATCAGGTTCACATTTTTATAAAAAAAATGTAATATTACTCAAAAAAGAGGTAATATTCAACCTACCAAATTTTCAACCTTCAAAAATTAAACTTTTTTTCTGGGTTTAGTAGTAGAGAAATAGGACAAGCGACAACCACGCCGAAACCTCACAGATATCCCCGTCCAAAGCAAACCTGCAAGAATCACTCTCGCGATGACTATCGCCTCCAGAGAAAATTGCGCTGACTAAACAACGGCCGGCCGTTCGACCGAGGGGCTTCGAACTGAGGGCGTGAGACGGGAGCATTAAGACGCAATCGAATCATCACCCGGTTAACGGCTGGTTGACTGGGGTTGATGGAAATACCAGCCGGAGGAAGCTCACTGGCTCGCTAATTGCAATTCTCTTATCAGCCGATTCATTACGTCGACAATGAGCGGTTGTGATGGTGATGAAAAATTCAACACCTCGGTAAATATCGGTTTACACGCCATTGGGTTCCCCGACGTCGCGTTGGGATGTTGCAGGGTTGGAGTGACCTCTTAAGGGGAAGTTGATATTGGGAAATTGAGGAAATTTTTAGTTTCGATGAAGTCGATTCAGGTATTCATCAGTCACTTAAATAAACAATACTTGAGGTATTAAAACCGTCATAACCACCCGGACTACAACCCTTCAGTGTAAATCCAGGCACGTCAACCCCGGACACATATCGGGCGCCGATTGCAACAGCAGCTGCACTTTTCCTACAAACCATTTGTTAGATAAACAGTTTCCATTTCATTTATTTCACAAAACTCAAACATTCCACACACACTCGGCTGTGCACCGTCCCGATATAGCCAGCGCGATTAGGCATATTGAACCAACAACGACCGGCGGAGAGATTTGCATTGAGCCGCATAAACACTTCTCCCATTTCGCACACTGCAGATATTGCTGCAACATAGTCAATACAGTTTGTAAAAAAAACAGAAAAGATTGAGACGCCACGGTGTCTTGTTACTGATTCGTTCGAACGCAACGGAGAGTGCAACAAAGTACGGAGTGAGTGAGTTTTAATGACATTTGAATCTGGTGCTTTTCTTTGGCTTGGCAAAGTTGCGGGAGGATCTCAATAGCCAGCGACTCTATCCTACCCGACAGATCTTGGAACGCATTCGCTGCCGTATTACGAAATTTATTTTTATTACAAACCCAGACAGACAGATCAGGCGCTTTGTGTCGATTCCATTTCAACCCGAACATGCCATCAGATTAGAGCGACAAGCAACTCGGAGACTTCCCCGCTCAATTTTTCCTTCTCTGACGACGACTTCAACCGTAGTTACTACCCCGTTGGTCTAACATTTTTAATTGCCTCAAAATATCTATAAAAAGTCAGCGGCAGAAACAGCTGAGCCTAGATTTATCAAGGTGCCGCTCGCTGCAACGAGGAGTTCGTCGTCTACCGCCGCGCTTCTGCAGAAGGCCAACGCAGTCGTTACCGGTTGACGGATTCGTCGTCGCCGTTGGGTATTGTGGGAAAGTTCAACCAGCCTCGACTGCAGTAGCTGAAGTCTCGGTAGTTGACGGTTTTGGTGCGCTGGATTATTATCATTAGTTTTGTGCGCGGAACAAGGTTTTCCTTCTTGGTGCGATAGAATGTTAGTTTGAACGCCAATGCCAACGGCGTTTCTTCGTTTATAGGTTTACCTTACTCTGATTCTTCTGTGGTAATCTTATAGTAAAGTTTCAATTTTCTACCTATCAGCTCCAAAGATCCCCAATCAATCATCCCAAAGATTCCCGAGACATCCCAAAACCGCCACCTGTTACACCGGACGTGCTGGTGTCCAAATTCCCGATCCTCGGGGCACGCACTAATAACCCTCAACAATGCCCCGCACTCGGTGCGGTCATAATTAAATTAAGCTAATTGTCGGCAAACAATGCCAATTGGACCTTTCTTCCCTCTTCCTCAATCGACTCCCGCCATCCCGTCTTTTTGTTCCTCATCGAACCGATGTCGGGGCCATTCAACCGGCCAGCGGGTTTTTGTTTATTTACCATCACCCCCCGAATTGGGCGGCCAATTGAACGACGCGCGCGTGGTGTGAGTGGTTCGTCACTTAATTTTTCAAAGGAGGGAAGATGTGCGCAGAAGGCTTCATTACCGCGCGTTCATTAGCGGCGCGAACCGGTTTCGGGAGTCGGGAGCTTTTTTTTTATTTCGGGAACTGCCCCCTCCGGTACTTGCAGCAGGTCTTGAAGTTCATGCGCAAGGAAACGATAATTTTCCCACTTATCGACATCAATTAATCTTGATCAGTGGGCGCGCGCTGGCGCGCACTTTGAGTTGAACCCTTTTCTCTCCAAAGATCTTGATCGGTACCGGAAGTGTGTGTGAGCGTCAACACCCACGCGCATAGCTGTCACACACAAATCACAGGTTCGCGCAGGTGTCAACCGAGACTGACGTGGTGTGAAATCGGACTGGGGCTGATTCACATCTACCGAGTGGTAATACCGTGCACGGAGAGAAATCAGTCATGGAGGATTCATGAAACTTTCTCAACTTTTCTTATAATATCGTTATTCGTGTACAGTCATCCCACATATTCGGAACACCCACAAACCACCCACTTTTCCGCCGACCCTGCTATTTATAGGGCCTTTATTTGGACATTCTCTTGCTATTTCACTAGTAAAAGTAATAATTTTTAAACAAAAACTGCATTTCAAGACTATTTTATCCAGAGCACCAAAACACTACCTCCAAATTGCCTGTTCCATGATTGTGGGATGTTATTGTGTCTCCCACAATTGTGGAACATCTGATTTTAACTGATATTTTCACAAAAAAGTTATCAGACCATTCATATAACATTATTAAGCATGAGTTTCGTTGGTTTCAGAGTGCAAAGTCATTATTTTGTAAAATTTTAATTCCTGGAGAGAAAAAAAAAGTTTGTTTACATCGTAAGAAAAAAGTGTTTCGAATTTGTGGTTTGCAAGGGTCAATGTTTTTCTTTGAAATCTTGATATAAAACGTAAAAATGTACAGCCGGTCTATACATCAATCGAAAGATCGCAAGAAAAGCTTTCACATGAAGGTAAAAGCAAATCATTATGTTCAATTTTCGATTTTATATGATTTGTTGAACATTGGCCGATCTGTAAACTGTTCCGAATATGAGGGATGACTGTACTCCAACGGAATCCGGAATATCTCCGGTAAAAATGAACCATATTTGTCCCCAAATATAGACAAATCTGGATCTTTTGCAACCAGAAGAACCCAATTTGGTCAATTCTTCCAAAAGTTATGAGATTTTTAAAGAAAAAAAAAAATAGTGGTCAATTGACTACCCGAGCGTTTGAGTGTTAAACATGGTGTCGATTTCTTGAAAAATAGGGGAAACCTGGACTTTTCAAGGAATTTCGTTTGACCTATGCAGGGAAAGTCAGGGAATTTAAATGGCTTTAAAAATTCACCATGAACAATAAAATTGCTGTTTAAAAATTAACACCAATATATTTAAGGGTAGTATTTATACATTCTTCATAATAACTGTTTGTTTTTTTTTGTAATTGTTTTCTATGATTTTGAAAAATTTCAATCAATTTTATGTATTTCAATTATATCTGAAAGAAAAGCTTTTAAATAAAACGTTACTGAATCCACCTTTAGGTGGTTGGTGCCTTCCTCTCATTTATAGAGTGATTACAATCCCCTAAAGTGTCCACATGATTTATGGATCTCCCCTAACGTGATCGCAGCACCTAAGAGGTCCTAATAAAAATAAGTGACAAGTAAAAAAAATAAACTTCCTACAGACTTTTTGTCAAGATTATACAGACACCGCCTTTCAGGAAAATGGCATCCCTCTACAAGGCTTTTTTCGTGGCGATCAGACGGGAACATTTGAGGTTACGTAAATTCAGACCATTTTTTAAAATGCTTGTAATTTAGGATAGGTAAGTCAGATCTTGAAAATTCTTAATCCACAAGAAAGGTCTTATCATATGCTTTCTAAAAATATATAACATGTGAGGGTTTCATGAAAAAACCACCCTTTTTACCATAATTTTAATTTAATATGAAACAGTTTTTTTAACATAACTTTTGAAATATATGATAAAACTGAATGAAATTAAATATCAACTTAGGGGACGTTAGGACGGATCGATAAAAACCATTCCGGCCAAAATCGGTTGAGCCTGTGACAAGATATTCCAGTGACATTGATTTGGTACACATGTCTACATACAGCTAAACACACAGACATTTGCTCAGCTGGTGATTCTGAGTCGATATGTACAAATGAAGGTAGGTCTAGGAGGTCTAACTAAAAAGTTCGTTTTTCGAGTGATTTTATAGCCTTTCCTCAGTAAAGTGAGGGAGGCAAAAAAGGTAGTCTTTTATTATTATATAGAACCTTAGAAGAATAGTTGAACATGAAAAAACCCTTTAATGTTTAATTTTTTAGATTTTAAAAATTGAAAAAAATGATCAATAAAAATTGTGTTTTTTCTCTCGGATACATTCTACAATTTTTACCAGCGATCGTTTTCAGTACATCGATGATCCAAATATTACGATTGTTTAACTAGATCACTGATCTTAATTTCTTAAAAAAAATCCATAATTCAAAATTTCAACATTCCTTATTTTGACAATTAAAAAATTGTATACGCATACAAGAAATCAAAAATTCTGAAATTATAAAACACCATTCTACTAATTTGAAGTTCTAAAATCTCAAAACACTCAACTTCAAATATTACATTACATTATTTATCACATTAAAAATAGTAGTGGGTGGATTTTTTTTATCTTTGTCTTTTTATGTTTCCAAACACTTAAATTATAGGTATTTTTGGTTTTTTTGTTGAATAGTTCATTTTAAAAATTCTTAAGATTAAGATTTTTTCAATTTTGATTTTTTTTTAATGAAATGACAGTTAAAGTCTGAAAGTTTCTCAATTACTCTTAAAGTTTTATAACTCAAATTTAACTTAAAAAAAATATTGAAGGCTTCCAACATGCGTTCGACGACATTTGATGTTATAAAAATATCAAAAAAAAAAGCATAATTCAATAATAAACAAAATTTAAAAAGTATAAAATTTTAAACAGAAAAAAAAACAATTATTCAACAAAAAAATGAAAAATATGTAAAGTTCAAATGATTTAAAGATTCAAACCATAAAAAGTTGAAAAAAAAAATAGAATTTCAAAGCATTTAAAATAGAACCAAAAGCAAAACTTTAAAAAAAATCAAATTATTCGCTCTACAGCATTGCCTTGGCGTTCTCGATTACGAGATTCCTACTCGAAACTAAGTATCCGAAGGCTTGATTGTTGAGGCAATTGCAAACCTCTTTTTACACCTTAGCTTCCATCCACCCCGGGATTCGAACTGACGACCTTTGGATTATTAGTCCAACTGCCTACCAGCGACTCTACCGAGGCAGGACCCAGGGAGACAACTCCTACACCTGGACTGAGCTAACGACCTAACCTTTTAGGTTAGACCGGGGCCAACATTTACTTCCCGTCCGACGGAAGGCGTGATCAGACAAATCTCGTCTCAAAATTTGCCACCGGGACCTTCTGGGATCGAACCCAGGCCGACTTAAAAAATAAATCCAAATTATCAACCGAAATTTGAAATATTCAAAATTACATGTTGAAAGTTAAATGTTGAAAGTTAAAACATAAATAATGTGTTTCCTCCCATTCATTTGGAAGCATTGAAATTTTTGATGTGTTTATTTTTTGTTTCAAATATTTTGCAAATTTGAAGAGTTAGGGATTGATCTAGGAATTTATGAACTACTAACCTTTTTATTCAAAAATTCAATTTTAATACTCAATAAATTTTGAATCTTTAAATATATAATTGGAATTTTGATTTTTTCTGCCTGCCAACTATCACGCCAAATCATATCATCCTAAAATATCGCAATACAATTGTTAAATATAAAAAATAATAAGAAAACAAAAACAATAAAATAAGATAAAATACTATTTCACGTTGGCATTCGGATATTTTTTGTTTTTGTTTTTTTCTGCAAGGTATTTCTAATGGACGAACTGACATTTTTTCAACTCGACTCTGATATTCCGATCACTTGTCTATCCAATTAAATTTGTAGTTAAAAAAATCTTTTCCTAATGAAATTGAAAAATAAAAATGATAAAAAAAAACTCTTAAACTTTTACCATATGTTGATGAATTTCAATAACGCGAATAATAAGTTGGCAAATTCCTGGCATATTCCCTGCTCATTTAAAGAAGTTTTTGAAAGGAGACAGAAAAATAAGTTTGAGCCAAATATATTGCAATTTGGCAACAAATAAGTTAATATATACAGTAAAAAAACATGGTAAAATTACATCTAAAAAGGAAGTATTTTTATGTCAGAAAAAAGTCTTAATTTTACCACTAATAATGTGTAAATTTACATCTGGCAGATGCTAGGAAAAAATATCTGTAATCCTAAAAAAATATCAAACCGGTGATAGTTATATCTAGCTTACTATGTCCGCGCCCCAATATATACATGCAGTAAATACAGTATACAATGTTCGGAACACACAGAGGTACATTGGCTTTGATCATTTAGTTTTCACAGCGGCGTGTTGGCCGTGCGGGTTGGGGCGCGGACTTAGTAAGCCAGATATAACTATCACCGGTTTGATATTTTTTTAGGATTACAGATATTTTTTCCTAGCGTCTGCCAGATGTAAATTTACACATTATTAGAGGTAAAATTGAAGCATTTTTCGGACATAAAAGATGTACTCCTTTTTAGGTGTAATTTTACCATGTTTTTTTACTGTATATATTAACTTATTTGTTGCCAAATTGCAATATATAAATTATGCTACAAAAATGTCGAGTTTTGTTGAACAAATCAACGCATCAACGCAACGTAACTATTTCTCTCCGTGTCCCACGGCCCGAGAACCGCGGAGTTGATAAGCTGATTTATGATGGTCGTCACGTTGAGGCCGACAAAACGAGAAAGTCACACACACACAACACACTACATTCTGAAAGGTATGTGTCGCCACACAGCCATCATCCGCGCCGCGTCCACCAAGTCCAAGTAATGCCTTGTTTGACGCAGCGAAAGACTTTATTGTGGCGCGAGTTTGTGTGTGTTGTGATTTATGGTAATTTATGTTGTCCGCCCGGGTTGATGTCCGCGAGCAGTCCCGCGCGTCGTGTGAGAGAGGTGCGATTCTGACTGACAGCAGAAGTGTTCAGCGGAGTTGGAGTCTACCTGGAGAGCGTTTAATCGCGCTGCTGCAATCAGACACCCGCTCCACTTTCGAATCAGGGCAGCAATTAGTCGACCTGCTTCCTTCTTCGGACTACGTGTCGCACGACCTTGACCTGAAGAGAGAGAGACAGCGGTGACGATCATCTGCATTATGCTAAACTTTAATTATCCTCCTAGTCTTATCGGTGCCATTTTCCCTTTTGAATACCAGAAGAGCACGGGTAGGACATTTGTGCCACAGCTGTAGCAGCACATAGTTCTACGTAGAACTAGTGGCAGGGTGGAGACTTTGCTCCGAAAATTATGTTTTAAAAACCTGACATTTTTTTTTTATTTAAGAGCATGAATAGTCTAAAATAATATTAATTCTAAACATACCAAATAATATCGATAAAAAAAAACAAATTTATTATCAATCATCCACCCTGCCCTGTGTCAACCGAGCAAGAGCTACGACCCAAGTCAGAGCTTTCGCAGCACAGAGTCCAGGGCCTACAGTCATGTCCCATTGCTTCTATCTGGAAGCAAAAGTTTTCCCTCCGATTCATTCTCGTGCTCCCAGCAGTGGCTGAGAGGTCGCCGCTACTTCTGCTGCAGATAACACGTTTTTCCCACGCCCCTTTCTTCCGCGGGTCGGCACAAGTTGAGGACTGCAAGTGTGCAAACATGTAGAACACACATCGGCCGGTGCCGCCTTTCTTATCTGTCGGTGGCCCGTGCCTGACAAGGGTTTTTTGCTGTTACTTTCAATATTTGAACAATGATTTAATTCATAAACTGTGGTCGTTTGAAGACACTGTAAAAAAGTTTTGGGAATTTCACAGATTTTTTTCTTCATATCTGTGAAATTTTAAGATTCTTTTAAATTGGTTAATTTTTTTAATTAAAATTTATTTACAGTGTAATTTTTACAAAAAGCTTGGGAACTCCCTGATAAGACCAGCTGCCGGTTGATGACTTAATGGGGTCATCGTGGAGTTCGCTGGGGGTACCGCCACCAAACAGTAGCCCGTGTACATGGCGCTTAGATAAGGGCGCGACGTTATCAGTACTTGGAGTACGGTCCTGACGGTGGCAGACAGCGTGGCTCTGTTTACCGTGGACAGGGTGGGCTTATCAATATTTTATAACCGCTCGATAAAGAACTCTTCTGCCGCCGCTGCCAGACTGTCTGGAAAAAGCGGCTGGTTGATTTTTGGTTGGCTTCCAGGCCACTTTCGTGATGATGGTGCGAATGATGTCATTTTTATGTTGGTGTGGTATAGCTGTAGCTTTCGGTGGTGATAAGCGCTGAAAAACATCGTCAAATATCGATTAGCGAAAGTGGTACTCCAAGTATACTTTTAACTTCAGGAGTTGTTTGGAGTTTTGACCTTGAAGAGTAAAAAATTCAAATTTCAGTTGATAGCATCCTGGTAAAATCTTAGAAGTAATTTTGATGATCATAAAGAATAAAAATATGACTTTTTTTCAAATTTACCACCTGAATTCTCAATTTATCAATTTATCAATTTATCAATTTATCAATTTATCAATTTATCAATTTATCAATTTATCAATTTATCAATTTATCAATTTATCAATTTATCAATTTATCAATTTATCAATTTATCAATTTATCAATTTATCAATTTATCAATTTATCAATTTATCAATTTATCAATTTATCAATTTATCAATTTATCAATTTATCAATTTATCAATTTATCAATTTATCAATTTATCAATTTATCAATTTATCAATTTATCAATTTATCAATTTATCAATTTATCAATTTATCAATTTATCAATTTATCAATTTATCAATTTATCAATTTATCAATTTATCAATTTATCAATTTATCAATTTATCAATTTATCAATTTATCAATTTATCAATTTATCAATTTATCAATTTATCAATTTATCAATTTATCAATTTATCAATTTATCAATTTATCAATTTATCAATTTATCAATTTATCAATTTATCAATTTATCAATTTATCAATTTATCAATTTATCAATTTATCAATTTATCAATTTATCAATTTATCAATTTATCAATTTATCAATTTATCAATTTATCAATTTATCAATTTATCAATTTATCAATTTATCAATTTATCAATTTATCAATTTATCAATTTATCAATTTATCAATTTATCAATTTATCAATTTATCAATTTATCAATTTATCAATTTATCAATTTATCAATTTATCAATTTATCAATTTATCAATATATCAATTTATCAATTTATCAATTTATCAATTTATCAATATATCAATTTATCAATTTATCAATTTATCAATTTATCAATTTATCAATTTATCAATTTATCAATTTATCAATTTATCAATTTATCAATTTATCAATTTATCAATTTATCAATTTATCAATTTATCAATTTATCAATTTATCAATTTATCAATGTATCAATTTATCAATTTATCAATTTATCAATTTATCAATTTATCAATTTATCAATTTATCAATTTATCAATATATCAATTTATCAATTTATCAATTTATCAATTTATCAATTTATCAATTTATCAATTTATCAATTTATCAATTTATCAATTTATCAATTTATCAATTTATCAATTTATCAATTTATCAATTTATCAATTTATCAATTTATCAATTTATCAATTTATCAATTTATCAATTTATCAATTTATCAATTTATCAATTTATCAATTTATCAATTTATCAATTTATCAATTTATCAATTTATCAATTTATCAATTTATCAATTTATCAATTTATCAATTTATCAATTTATCAATTTATCAATTTATCAATTTATCAATTTATCAATTTATCAATTTATCAATTTATCAATTTATCAATATATCATTTATCAATTTATCAATTTTTCAATTTATCAATTTATCAATTTATCAATTTATCAATTTATCAATTTATCAATTTATCAATTTATCAATTTATCAATTTATCAATTTATCAATTTATCAATTTATCAATTTATCAATTTATCAATTTATCAATTTATCAATTTATCAATTTATCAATTAATCAATTTATCAATTTATCAATTTATCAATGTATCAATTTATCAATTTATCAATTTATCAATTTATCAATTTATCAATTTATCAATTTATCAATTTATCAATTTATCAATTTATCAATTTATCGATTAAATACCGCCATCTTTTCTGGTGATTTTCAAAAAAATCCTTTTAATCATATCTTCGCAAATATTTGAGCAAAAGGCTTTCTGCAGGTTGCATTTTATAGAAAATTGTCCAAGGAAAAATAAAATTTTCACCCTTAAATGCCCACTTACATTACATTTTAATGTTTTATGTATTAAAATTCAGTTTTGACAAATTCCTTATATTTTTTTTAATCGCTGTACCTTGCCAATAATTAATTTTAGTTTGAGGTCTACAATGAATATTATATAAAATTGTCCGGGGAACACGAAGGTGATAAAAAAAACACAAATAAAATTATTAGGAATTGGTCAAAACTGAATTTTAATGCTTAAAACGTTAAATTATAATATTAGTGGTTGTTTAAGGGTTGACAATTGATTTTTATAGAATTCCTTGAACAATTTTCTATAAAATGCAACCTGCAGAAAGTCTTTTACTAAAATAGTTGCAAAATTATGATTAAAAGATTTTTTTTTGGAAAATCGTCAAAAAAGAGGAATGGTCCAATCAGCACTAAATTTGGGATTTCTGTTAACTATCAATAGATGAACGTCCCCTTCAAGTTTGGTCCAAATCGTTGAATATAGAGTCCAAAAATGTACTCAGTTGACCTGGAATAACCCATACAATGTATTTCAAAACACTTTTTCATGGAAATGTTGAAACTATGGCTTGTTATTTTAATATTTATATATATATTTTTTTTTAGTCCGCCTCAAAATATTATTAAAAGTTTATGTTTAATTTTACATTTTATCATATTATTTTGGTAAAATGACTCAAAAATGAGGTATTAACAAAATTTTCTTCCTTCAATAATTCAACTTGTTTTGAAAGCGTATCATAAAAAGTTTTTGTTTTGTGATTTTTTTCATATCTCAGATTTTTTCTTAGTTTATAATTGTAAAACAAATTCATTTTTTATATATTTTTAACATTACGCCTACCATCGACCCCTTCCCCACGACTTTGATCAGAGTTGAGGGACATAAGTTTCGAAGTTATTGTTCCGGCCTTACAAAATTTTCAATTCTAGAGTTTTTTTTTTGATAGGTCCTATAAACATATGAAAGACAATAGCTGATAGGACTTTAAAAAAATAAAACTCTCGAATTTATTAATTTATTGGGTATCAATTTTAATTATTTGGTTTTGAACATTTTTTTAAAACATTTTTTTTTTTCATTTAAAAAAATGATCTTTTTTACTTTTAATTTAATTTTTTTTGTGAATTGTTAATATTTTTAGTTTTTTTCTTTTCAATTTTGTTTTTTGAAACCCTGATTTTTTTCCAGTTCTTTTTTATTTTTCAAGAGCCTTATTTTTAACCAAAAAAAAAAAAATCTAAAAAACATAAACGAAGCAGATTTTTTTTTTTACATTAAGGCTGGTACAAATATTTTTAAAAGTTTTTGTCAAACCTCCCCCCCCCCCCCTTCAAAATTGGCCCGAAAAATCAGGGGGCTCTTAAGATTTTTTGAAAATTTTCGATGCAAAATCTTTTTTTTCGATACAATTTTTGTTTTTGTCAGATCTTAGATTTTTTGAAAACTTATGATTGCAAAACAACTGAACTAGTGTAAAATGCATTTTTAAACACTTTTTTCATTTAAGTGTGAAGACTATGGCTTGTTTTTTTAAATTTTTATATTTTTTTGCACATTACATTTAGCACCTTATATAATTTGATTTCTTTCTTTCTCTTACAGGTAAAATAAATCTTCAAACATAATATTAATGTTATCAAGTAAGTGTTTATCTCTTCTCAACATCATCAACTTTTATTTTTCACTCATAATCAAGCAAACCCCCTGCTATAGCAATCGGAAGTAATTTTCGGTTGAAACCACACAGACCTCCGGATTTATGTGTTTTCCTGTCTCTAGCGATCACCAGGGGAATGGGTTTGTTTGCCCCTTATTTTTCGGCCCCAACCCCGGGAAGGTTAAAATCCCCTTAAAGGTAATAATAAAAAAATAGAAAGTGAAACATAAAACTCACTCATTCACAGTTCGGCTTGCTCGGCGATCTAAATGCCCACATGAAGCCCAAACTCTCAGCTATCTTACATAAAAAGCTCACACTCACAAAAAAAACGCTAAAATTAATGAACACTCTTTATAATAATCACGGCGCAGGTAATTGCTAAATATAGCAACAATTTTTCACTCCTATTACCGGTTTACAACACTGGCGCTGCTGCTGCTCATTTTGGCCGAGTTGCCATTGCTTGACGGCTTTTCCACACCGTCTCCGGTGGCGCTTTTATGAGGTCTCTGTGCGATATGCAACGACGACGGTATTATGGTCTGGAGCGGTGACTGTCGTTTGGCATAGATCTACAGATAGGATACTCTTGATTTCTGCATCAGAGAAACTAGAATTAAAAAACAAATTAAAAAAAAAATCGATGCTGACGAGATTCGAACCCATGCCATGCGCGAGCACTTGGAATTTGGACCTGCGACTTTACCGTTTGAACTATTTGTCACTTTTTGAAATTCAGTGGTTACAGCGAACCACACACAATAACTATTTGGAAATTTGTTTTCGCTTGTTTTTGCCAGAAGAAAAAGTTTTAAAATAAAAATAAAACAATTTTCAAATCTGTTTGCCCAAGATTTCTTTTTCTTAGTCCCTGCTAGTGTACCTTACCGGTTTTCTTAGCCGTTTAAGTGCTCGTACCGAGGCCCGAAAACATAAAATATACAATAAATTTTCATTTAAATCATTCTCTCGCTTTGGCATTCCGTTTGTTAGCAAACACCACCACCGCCGTCTTGGCCCAGAAGCCGTCCCCGCTCCATGTTGGATATGTTTTCCTCGCTTTTATACTCGTGTTTTTAATTGTCTTTGCCGACTGGAGTGTGTCCACCGGCAGCTGTTTGCGAAATGTGCTCGATGTATCAGGAAGGAAAAATTTTGCAAATTTTCGCCGCCGCTGGCAGAAAAGTTTGAAGCTGTTTTAAAGTTTTTGCTCCTTTAAATTGAATCGAAATCATTTTGAGGAAGATTTTTTCTGGCTGGAAAAGTTATCATGCTAATGCACCATGACTTGGCCACGTGTGCGGTACGATTTTTATGCGCTCTCCAGAAAGCAAAAAGAATAAAAACACTTCTTCCCTGTACAGGTTCCTTCAGATGAACCTGTTCGCTCCTTTAATTTCCCTCGAACACCGAAACTGTAAAAAAAACAGCAAGTCAGGGCAGCAGATGTTCCTGTCGTAATTTCAGCCCTTTTTCAAGTTCCACACTAATACACACGCTCGCAAGGCTCGTTCACGTGGCTCGGAAGGCAAGTGGAACAGCAGTTTGACCCTCGCCAGCCTTTTCCTTTCGGTGTGGGGACGAATGCGGGCAAGAAGATCCAGAGAAGAGGATCCGACAGGACTAACGGGAGCTCACCGAACCGTAATCAGGTTACACGACCTTCGGGCGTTTTTGCTGTTGCTGCTGGTGTGGAAAGGATTTTTGCTTCGGGGTGTCCAAAGGTGTCAACAGGGCCTTAGGGGAGACCGACTCCGTCAGCGTCCCGAATAATGGAGAGGCTTTAATTATAATTGTAGTGTAAATTTATGAACGTGTTTTGTGGGGTTGTTGTCCGGTAACACCGGATACCTTGACCCGGATTTGGGTCGATTTTCGGGTTCAAGGGAAGATCAATCGCTTCATTACCTGCCGGAGTGCGGTGGCTCGTAGAAGCTTCGATGGGATCGACTCATCGAGTTGTTGAGGCTATCAACGGCGGATGCTTCACGCGACTGACTCAGCAGTAAATCACGTAATCAACTTTGCTGAACGGGTTGTTGGCAGCGTGGCGGGACCGCCCACGGAGCAACTTATCACACCTTGTTTTTCCGCCAAATCATCCGAAAGGAATGGCAGGGGTTCTCAGGATCGAGGAAGTTCTCATTCAAAGTACTCTTCAGTACATATATTGGCTAATTGTCAGAGAACTTTAATGGCATTAAGAAATTACCACAGAAAACAAAATTTCTACTTGAAAGTTCATGAAAAAAAACTATTTAATACACCTTTCACCAATATGGTACTATCATAGAATTTAATTTTTCGTCATAATTAATAACATCAAATAAGTTAATGTTTTCTATGAACATTCTTACAATCCAAACTGGTTCGCCTTTAAAATTTTCTGGAACTGCTTTTTCAAATACATTGAAATGTATCAACTCTACCCTTATTTTACGCCGTGATCATTTGCAAAGTGGTCGTTTTCATACATCGACGATCCAAATATTAAGATTGTTTAACCCGATCAATTTCCGAAATTTCGCTCAAAATCTATTTTCAACTTTTTTTTTGCATCTTTAAAAAGCATTGGATAGAAGAACTATTGAAGTTTTAGAATATTTTAGAATTGAAAGTTTTAAGAAAATGCAACGTTGCCTGTGTTTTTAAAACTGTATTTTTTTCGGCGTTAACTTTGGCTATGTTTTTCACTAACGTTTCCCATATTTTATTGTTAAAAAAGTATGCAGTAATTTTTTTATGGTTCAGACTCGGCAACTAAGTTTCGGCAAAAATATGAAAAAAAAAAACAACAACTAGAAAGTCAAAATTGAATGATAGGAGGTTGTATTATAAGCAAAATACTTGCAGAAACAAACAAGATAAATTTAAAACAAAAATCTAAAAATAAAACAAGAAACACATAAAACAATATTTTTTTTCGTAGAACAAAAAATCGAAAAAAAAATGGTTTTTGAGGGTTAACTAGATCATCGAACTTAATTTCTTAAAAAAAAATCAACATTCAATAATTCAGCAACATCAAAAATTCTTGATTTTGAGAACTAAAAAAAATCATAGTTAAAAAAAATCATGAAAATATAAAATTAAAAATTCGAGTACCGATTTTTTTTTCAAAATGATTTTTAATTTCCAAATTTATTTAACTTTAAATTTTGAAGCATTGGTTTAATTTTTTTTTAAATTTCGAATTTCTGTTTTATATTGCATTTGTTTTTAGGAATACGATTTTTCGTGAAATGTATTTCTTACTGAAAATAAAATTATTAAATCATTTAAAAGGTTCATAAATTGCAAAACTCAAAATCGCTCGAAATAAAATAAAAAATCCAGAATTGCATCAATTTAAAAATTTGTCAAATTCCAGGCTCATAAAGTCGGAAATTAAATAAAAAGTAAATGCCAGTAAATTATATTATTTTTTGCAATTCCGTCGTGAAACTACTTACTTTTCCTGTCATTCTTGAACGACGAAATAGCCTACTTTTCTGTACCAAAAATAACAGAATCGAATAGTAACACTTTTCAAAATAAATGCTGAAAAGTTCTAGCAAAACTTGATTTTTTCAGCACTCTTCGTATTTATCCAACTCGGTTAACCTCGTTGGATAAATGTACGACTCGTGCTGAAAAAATCCTATTTTTGCAACTTGTTGCATAAACTACTATTGAAGTACAAAATCTCAGCATGCGAAAATTCAGAACATAAGAAATGTTAACAAAAAAAATGAGGCTGAGATCTATTTTTTAAAACGGTAAATTTCATGAGAAATGTTGGTTTTCACTCGCCCTTAATTTTTTTATGACCGTTTTTTCAGATTTTTTTCGGACTATTTTTTTCTTTTAGTCTGACAGTTGCTTATTCCCGTGATTAGTCTAAATTAATATTTAAATTTAATTTTTTTTGGCAAGTTTAAAATTACTTTGTCCAATTTTATATATTTTCAAGATTTTCTCACAAACTTCCCCTGCTTGGGATTTTTTTATATGCCTAAAATGTTTCGTGAAATGAGTTTTTCTTGAGAACGTGTTAAAATCTTTTAAATTCTTAAATCAATATAATAAAATAGTTTAGAGATTTGAAAGTGCAAACATTAAACTATTTATTTTCTTGTTTTTATAATTTTGAAATACTACCCTTATGAAAAGTTGAATTTTGGAAGGTTGAAAATTTGGTTGATTGAGTACCTATTTTTGAGTGATTTACCTTAAAAATATAAACCTGATGAAAATTCTTGAGAAATTGATGGAAATTCACCTGTTCCAAATGTAATATTACACTTTTTTACACAAAATTTTCATCATCCCCTGATGAAAATTTTCAGCTTTTTGTGTAGAATATGGTAGTTAATTGGTGACCTCGTCTTTCAAATAAAATTTGACGTTCACATAATAACTCTTCTCGGATATTATGTTCGAATGAAATTTAATCAACATAGTTGTTTTAATTTGAATTTTTCAATATATTTTTGATGAATTTGAGTTACGCGAAAAAAGATGGCTGCAAAAACCTCATATTTTCTGCCACTCAGAAAAAAGTTAAATTTTGGTTGGCTGCAAATTTGATTGGTTGAATATTACCGCCTTTTCAGAGATGATGCCTAAAAAATGTGTGGAAATGGGAACCTGATGAAAATTCACCAGTTCCTAATGTACACTTTTTTTGACACAAAATCTGTCGCCATTTCCTGATGAATTTTCCATAATTCTTTTTCTGTATACATGTAATCTAAGGAAGTCTCAAAATTGATTTTGCTATTTTATTGAAACAATATTTTTAGACATTTGGAGAGGTCAGGGAAAAATCAGGGATTTGTTTTTTACTGGGATTTGAATCGACATCATGTATCCTTGATGAATCTTCATCATCATCATCTGAAAGAAAACCTGTTCAGATCACTTTTTCCGGATAGTATTATGTGTAGGATTTGCTTGAATACGGATACCTCGATACAATTTTTTTATACGAATAAAATTTTGAAATCATCATGATGTAGAGTATCTGAATACATAAAATAAAATTAGTGTCAGCAAATGTGCATGTAGAAGTAGATACCAATATAAGCTGATCAGTACACTTCTAAACCGATAGCTCGGAATAACTTCTCACCCGAGGGCATCCTCGGTAGAACCCCTGCCCCCAAAACCGATCATCCCGCGCACTTAACCGTGGGCAGATCCATCATCCCCCCAGAGCCGCTATCACCACGATTGACTGCCTAATCTGCATGGCTGATTGACGGCAGTGGGCGTGGCAGCTACTTCGCGTAGGCGGCCTCCAAGTCGTTAAGATAAGCGCAAGCTCGACGCTGACTTAAAGTTGAGTTTTGGGGGAGGTTACCTCACCGAATTGGCCCACTCTAGTCCGATCAACTCCACCTGGGTGTCTAAACAGATTAAGGATCGCGAAGGGTATAGTTGCGCGCGCAAATTTCACAACAATTTTATCTGACAGCTCCTCGACCTAGATATCTCTGGGTGAGTCGGCGCGCGGTCGCGCGAAGGGAGAAAGGATCACAGGCAAACCTTGTGTGTGTGACTCTGTACGGCCCGTCGCTAAAACAAAACCTATGTTCATTTTAATAAAAACAAAAGCGCTAAAAGTCAGCTGAAGAGTGCACGACGACCGCGGGGCTACGGCCAAGGTGCTGCCGGCACCTAAACACGGATAAATTTATGTGTATGAATATTAATAAAAAGCAATGAAATGCAGAATTTGTTTTCTACGGCCGCCGCCACCGGCCGTCAGCTACCTCGTACTCTACATGTACTTGTGTACTTTCTTAGGAGAGGGGGGACCTGTGAAGTGTAACTTCTTGCCACGGTTGTTGGACAAGGAGGAGGAGGTCGGGCAGGGTATTACAACACAGCGCGCGAGCGCGAGTTCCCTGTAATTAAGCATTTTGTTCAATCAAATGCATTCATTCATTGTGTGTCTATCTCTCTGGTTTGGGGGGGGGGGGATCCGCGCAGAGCGCGGGGTTGTTGGTACAAAATCGGAGCAGCTCCTCGAGGTCCGTAGATCTACGCGACGGGGGTAGACCTTTTCTCGGAGTTTTCATCGTTTCTATTAGTGCGATAATTTTAATGGTGTATGCTTTTTGCCCAGGTCTGAGCGCCCGTATCTGGTTCACTTCATCAAGCTCCGCTCTCTGTCTGTCCGTCGGGGTGTGCTGTTTTGCATGCAGCACTACCACACTAGGTCTACGAGCTGTAAAATAGCACTCGCGGCATGTGTGCCGTGTATTTATGTTCAACGCTATGTTTTATGCTAATATTTAAAGTAGCACTTTGGAGCGAATTTTCCGCGTTGCAGTGCAGTATCTCCTGAACGATCAGACTGCGAAGGGAAATGGCTGTTTGACCAAGCGGTTCTTCCTTGGGCAGTTTTAAGTTTCAAAACTGTATCGAAACTCACTTAAAGAGCTCATTATCCTAAAAATGAATGTGCTTCCCTCTAATCAAGCGCATCTCAAAAGCGACCGCAGTTCAGTTGGTAAGGGCGCAGACCCAGTTACAAGTTACGCGTGACGTTGGTTCAAATCTCGTCGACGCCAACTTTGTTTTTGTTTTTCACGATTGGTAGTCTCTATCAGATAATCATTTGAGTAATTGTGAAGTCAAAAGGGGGTCAAACGCCTCCATCGTCCCCCAAGCACCCTTCAACATTTCAATTTTAATCGAATGTCAATAAACGGTTTTAAGTAATTTCGAATGTAACTCGCCTCGGTGGAACTCGCTTATCTGATTTTGATTGAGATAACGCGCTTGCTCTCGCAATGTTTGCCAAAGTAATCAACTAAAACAACCCGCGCGCGCTCTGGAGGAAATTGGTCGAGAGTCACTTGGCTTGTTTGTGTGTTGAGTACTTTTGTGGATTGGACCATTGGGATCCGATAAGTGGGCGCCGCCGCCAGGGGTGATGGTGCGATTGTGGACTAGTTTCGTGTGTGTGTGTGTGTGTTTGCAGTGGTACTTGGAGTAAGAAGTGGCTAAACTCTTTTCCAATTTGCGATGTTGCGTAATGTGGACGAATTTGTTTGGACGAACGTGTTGCTTCAAATTGACTTGGAAGATATCGAGCTTGAGGATGTCAAGCTTAAAATGGTTTAGATTTTGTAGAACACCTAAATCTGAAATGATTGACAGTCCCTTTGTCAGAGAGGTCTTCAAGTTTACTACAAATAGGTTTACAAAAGTTGGTAACATGGAGAGATTTCTCCTGATCCCTTTCAGGGTGACCACTAAGGTGACATAAATGATTTTGGGGACACTTCCTTGCTCGATTCCTTAGGCAATTAAGCATCTGTTCCAGTTTTGAGCCAAATCTGTTAAGGTTTAGGGATCGCTGTAGAATTTTAATGTTGGTAAAAAAAATCTTTTCATGCAAAAATATCTTTTTTGAATCGGTAATAACTTTTCAGGATCAACTCGGATCGCTTTGCTTTCTTGGACAAAATTGTAGGACAATACATTCCCATGCAAATTTCATCTCTCATCAGAGACTAAACTTAATATTCAAAGGTTCTTTTCACTACTGTAACCTCTTGGAGAATGAAATGACAATTTAAGACATCTAAAATCCTTAGGGATCCCATAAGTGACCTTCCATAAACCACGTTGAATTTTTAAACATGAAGAAAAAAAAACATTGAGGTTTTAATACTGACAAAATAAAATTAAGAAATTTTCATTTATGCTATAAAAATGTTTCCAAAAATTTGTTTATCCAAAAACTATGCTTAAATGGAGAGCATAAATTCTTAAAAATCTGAGTTAAATAATTGAAAATAAAATACATCAGAGTAGTCCTCTATAATTTTGCATACTTGTCCGTGATTTTGAAATTTTATTTTTTTTTTATGCAGATTAAATTTTGTCTATGTATTTCATATGTCAAAAGAATCCAGGCTGGCCAAAAATCTGGAATTTGTGATTTTTTGTCAAAAGTCGGGAAACGTTGGGAATCCCCCCTGCTTGAAACAAAAAAATCTAATTCTTGAATAATTTTGTACAATTTTCAAATTAAATTCACTCAATTCTTCTTTAGTTACTTGATTAAAATTTAGGGTTCCTTTCTTATTTGAGAATTAAAAGGTTTTTTTTGTAAACATTAAAAATCCTAATAAACACTGGATGTAATTGACACAGGTTTTTAGAACACTTTTTGATGAATCAAAAGATTTTTTTTGTTACCTCTTATGCTTACCCTAACATAAAACAACAACAAAGTTAATGAAAAATTGATAAAAAAATTGAGCCTAATTTAAAATATTATGGCTAGCATAAAAGTATTATTCTGTTTCATTTTATCATATTGATTAAATATTTGAAAAAAAAGATTCCACTTTAGTTTGACAATGTTTTTTTGTTGTAAATATTTTTAATTGTTGAACTAAATTCAATAAGTCATTTCAAATATTTTTTTTACAAATGATTCCCTTGAACTTTTTGTGAGTATGGGTAAATTACTCTTAAACTTAAATAGTAAAAAAACATTTTTTTCGTTTTAAAAACATAAAAAATATTGAATTTGCAAAAAAAAATCCAATCAATTAATGTTATTGCAAATAATCTTCAAGAGTTTGTTCTTTCAAACATTTTACATAAATTAAGTGTTAAAACATAGAATTCCGTCAAACTTTTTTTTCGTTGAAAAAAAAAGTGGTTAAATACTGACAACTACACAGGAAAAGAATTATGGTAAAATTCATCAGGAAATGGTGACAGATTTTGTGTCAAAAAAATGATGAATTTTTCCTCAGAAAATTATGAGTTGTTATCAGTTTTTGATGAATATTCATCACGTTCACATTTTTATACATGTTTTATGTAATATCACTCAAAAAATAGGTGATATTCAACCTACCAAATTTTCAACATTCTGTGTAGATATATCAACATCAATTCAAAATTCATTAACAAAATTTAAAAGGAAACCTAGTCAAAATATTTTATTACGAATCTTCTAAATTCATTGAAAGAATAACAGCAACAATGATTTAAAATTAAGAACAAAATGTTCAATTCAGTTTTTTTTACTTTTTGTCATTTCCAGTTGAAACGTAGTATCACAAACTATACTTTTGGAAATTTTCAAAATATACACTGAAAATATAAATGTTATTAAGCTTTTTGTTATTTTTTAAGGACTTATTGTTTATGTTTCGAATTTGAATTAAAATAATGAGTGCTCCTATTTTTTAAGGAATTTGTTGTAATTTGTTTTAGCGGTAATTTTCAATGCTTTTATATTTTAAATTCACATGGATTTTTTGATGGTTGGTTGAATTCATTGTTTAGATAAGAAGTGCCCCTTATTTAAGATTCTGGAAAAAGTCGGGAATTTCAAAATGGGATTTGAGTGGTCACCCTGGAAGAAGTAATTTTGCATCATTATTTTTTTCAACAATTTTGGGAGTTGGTCATACAAAATGGGTATGTGAACGTTTGAAATTTTGTATCTTGAGAAGGGATTTTTTGATCGACTAGTTGTTTTCGGCAATGTAATAGGTGATGATAAGGAATATTCAGGAAAAACAGTCACGCGTAAAAACATTCTTTTTTATTTAAGTATTTATGCCATAAAGTTGAATTCTCAAAATAGTTTTTTTTTTATTTTCGTTTTTTATATGTTTTAGGGGACTAAAAGGACATCGTTGAGCCATATATATGATTTTTGAAAAATTGTTTTTGTTTTAAAATATGGAAAATCTTTATAAAAAATATTAAAAATCATTAGTCTAAAGCAAAATTGAATTTGCAATCGAAAACTACTCGAGTTATCGCTACGTTTAGATATAAATTCTCAATTTGATTCAAGGTTTTTTGAGTTAAAAAAAAATCTTGAAAGAAAACCACATCATAAAAAATAATTTTGAGGAGCTGCGAAAATTCACTATATTTTTTACTCTGAATCTTTGAAAATTGGCCAATTGGTTTCTGAATTACAGCCTCACAAAGAATTCAAATCGATGAAAGATATCTCTGATATGAACCACTACTGTTAACATTAAAGAATTGTGTTACAACGACGAAAGACAATTTGGATGATCTGGAAGTTCAGTCCCTTAATTTTGCTCCACAGATAAACGTGGGTGCACATGGTTGCTTTTGACGATTCCATAACATTTATGCTTGAAAATTTACAATTTTATTTATTAGCAGTGAATTCTATAAAATTTAATTCTGTCGATTGGAGCGTGAGTTGGGAGCTCAATACCTTGACGAAACTGAAACGTTTACTTACATCAACATCAAAAATGTCAAGTCGCGTTGATATTAGGGACTTCAAGAGTCTCACTTTACCCTCCATGGCAAGAGAGGTAACCATTTTCTCATTTTTGATGTTTTCCGATCCCAAGCTTAAATCTCGCTGGAATCATCGCCCGTCCAAAATGTCGCAACATTGCGTGACCCCTCGCGTATCTGCTCATTTCAATATTCCGATCGAACCACCAGCGGGCGCGCGTAATTGGACAGCTGCGACCATCTGATCCCGGGACAGGACAATTCCCTCGCCGTAGCAGACAGCAGTCCGACTGACGAATCCCCCGCGATCTATCGCTACACCTGTTGGTCCGTTCTGCCGTAGATCCAAATCGTGCCTCAATCTGCTGCTGATCCGCGTAGCTGATTGAAGCCAATGTTTCCCACCACCAGACTGACCACATCGACCACACTGCTACACCAGAAGCGGGCATAAATAATTTAAATTAATTTAATAAGAATGTCTGAATCGAATCTCGTGGATTCGATTCATTGCGCCGAGCGTTACCACCGCGTACTGGCAAGAAATTGAAAGAACTGCTGTGCGGTCAGATAAGCCCTCTCCGAACGCGTTTCTCGTGGTAATTGGAGATGCACAAAAACATGGACATCGCGCGCAACTCGACGGAGTCTGCCGAGAAGAAGTAGATCAATCTACGCTCGGTAATGGCACTAGGTCTTGCAAACGCAACTCCACTTGGCTGTTTATGGTAATTTCGTCTAATTCTATTGAAAAGCATTATCTGCGTTGCCGGAGTCTTGTTAGTCTCTTGAGTTTCTCCTGCTAACGCAGGAGCTCCACGGGGATCGCTGAACGCGTCAAGTTTTGAAGGTGCTGACAAGATCTAACTGGGAGGTAGTCTCTGCGTATAATGAAGGCAAGGTGGGGGAAGAAGCAGATTGAACGAGACCGCTGAAGAAGCTGAAAATCGACAGATGCAACGCGTGTGTCTGTTAGGTTAGGTTATGTTTTGGCTTCTTCTTCCCCGCACCACCGCCAAGACCTGCCCCCGTCGGCGTAAACATAAACATTGGTCGCACATGGTGTTGTGATCCGCGTCGTACCTACAGCATGTGAACATGAGAGCTAAATGAGAGTCGGAGAGGACGGGGAAGGAATCGTATGTACACTTCATTGACTGGTTCTTGAGAACTCGCGAGAGACCCTGCAAGAGGAAAGGAAGAATCTTCGCTCCAGAGTGGAAGCTGCGTTGCACGGTGAAAAATGATTCATTATTATTTAATTAGAAGCCGAGAGTTGCCGACACAGCGCACACAGTAGTGGCAGTGATGGCGGCACCAGGTCTCATTTCAAACTAATTGGATTATGGGATGCGCGTGGGCGCGGGGATCTGCGTTGGGAAACTTTTTTTTCGCCTGAACCCTTACTTCGTGGAAGCTTTCGAGAAACCCTTTTTAATCTCATTATGGAACACGAGTAAGCGCCGAGCGGGGACGGGTTGGGGTTGGGAAATAATAGAGTGGGACTAGTATAGCAGTGGGAGGAAAGTTTGTACGATTAACTTTCAATTTTGAGGACTCTTGCAGGTTTTTTAATTAACTTGAAGTAATCAAGTGCAAAGTTCATAGGTGGTTTTCGAATCTCACTTCGAACCTAAAAGTGCGTTAGAATAAGAACTTTCAGTAATAATTAATTTGCAACCTTGCTCAATATTATATAAACTTATTAAAGTGTGCGTGATTTGGATTTATGACTATTGTAGAAAAAAATCCTCCCCCAAGAATCTTCACCTCATAAAACATCACCCAAACTATCAAGATTATTGAAAGTTCTCTCACTTGTCAGTAACTTTCAGCACCGTCAAAACATTCTCTGCACCAAGTGAGTGGATATCTCTCGAAACAAAATGTAACTTCTCCAGCCAAACTACAAAGCAAATCAACAATTCCGGACTACAGCACAACTTTGGCCGAGATTTCCCCTGTTCCCCTTCAAGAATCGGTCCTGAAAAAAAAAAACTTCAACTCAAAACAAAGACACAAGAAAACGAGGGCAAACTTTGGGGGGTTATTCCGGAGGAAGCCGTGCCAAAAGCCAAGCTCAATTGCCTCCGGGATATAAAGCCAACTTTTCAATCTACATCTTTTGAGCGTTCTTGGACGGACCGCTTGATGCGGTTGATAATAAAGTTGTGCTGTGTGTGTGTGCGCGCGCTCGGAATGGTCTGGCATAAACACATCAAAACTTTCAAATATAATCGTTAATCTGGGGCTAAATTATTGAATTTTTCCTTTACACAAATTGCCAAAGAGCATGAAAACGTTGAGACGAAATCGGCGAGCACGGGACGTTAGAAGAGACCAAGCCACGAGAATGAGACTTGGTTTCTGTGGGAAAATGACCCCCCTGGATCCCTGTGACCAGGCTAAGCGATGATGGTTGTTTGATCTCGAACTGCATTCGGTGCAGCGTATCGGATTCTGAACTGTTACCGAAACCATTTCACTGTGGGAATAAGTGTTCAAAACTTGAGTTTAATTAATTTCTTTTTCTAACAATTGATATATTTCAAATAGAGTAAATTTAGATTAATACCAACTTTACTACGAACTATAATTGACACCTTTTTAAATTTGTTGTGCACAAATAATAAAACCTTAAAGGGCATATTCTTTTTTATGTATGATAGTAAAATGTTCAGGTGAGGGGTTCTTACATTTATATTATGCTTATGGGTCATTCCAGGTCAACTGGGGACACTTTTGGACTCGACCTTCACCGATTTGGGCCAAACTTGGAGGGAACGTTTATCTATCGATAGTTAACAGAAATCTCAAGTTTGGTGCTGATTGGACCATTCTTCTGTTTTTGGCACCGCCCTCTTTTTTACGATTTTTAAAACTTTTTTTCCTTTTAATCATAACTTTAAAACTATTTGAACAAAATTTTCTACAGGTTGCATTTTATAGAAAGAAATTCGGTAAAAATAATTTTTTGACCCTTAAATGGCCCTTAAATTACATTTTAACGTTTTAAGTATTAAAATTCAGTTTTGACCAATTCCTTATATTTTTATTTTTTTATTTTATCGCCATCGTCTTCCTCGGACAATTTTACATAATAATCAATGTAAACCTTAAACTAATATGAACTATTGACGAGATACAGTGATTTTACTGAAAAAAATTTGATTTTGCGCAGCACTCTGTCCTATGAATTTAAATCCGAAATAAGTTTCTCACAAATAAAAACCGATCTATGCGGAATGAAAAGTACTCCATGTACTTCCGAGTGCTGCGCAAAATCAAACTTTTTTTTCAGTAAAATCACTGTATCTTGCCAATAGTTCATTTTATTTTGAGGTTTACATTGATTATTGATTAATTGTCCGTGGAAGACCATGGCGGTAAATGATATATTAATAGGGCCATTTAAGGGTTGAAATTTTATTTTTGTACAATTCCTTGGACAATTTTCAATAAAATGCAACTTGTAGAAAGTCTTTTGCTCAAATAGTTTAAAAGTTATGATAAAAAGAAAAAAAAGTTTTTTAAGAAATCTTCAAAAAACAGGGATGGTTGTATCAGCACCAAACATGGGATTTCTGTTAACTATCTATAGATGAACGTTCCCCTCAAGTTTTGCCCAAATCGATGAAGATCTAGTCCTAAATTTTACCCAGATGACCTGGAATGACCCTTTTGCTTATTTTTTTTTATTTTTACAAACTATGTCAAAGAAGTTTTTCCAAATAAGTCTCCGAAATTCGGGGGCTGGTCATACAAATGGGTATGTAAATTTAGGAAATTCTGTATCTTGAGAAGGGATTTTCTGATTAATTTGGTGTTTTAAGGAAAGTTATAGTTTATGATTAGGTTATATCAGGAAAAAAATGTACTCGGAAAAATCATATTTTTTTCACTCTAAATGGCTATAAGTTGAAATCCCAAAATACGCATTTCTTATTTTTCGAAATATTTTAATGTGTTTAAGGGGACTGAAAAGACATCTTTTGAGCATCTGCCCAGAAAATAATGTTAAGGTAATATTCATCAGGGAATGGTGACAGATGTTGTGTCAAAAAATGTGCAATATGTCGAGAATCCGGACAAAAATAATTTGATTGCTAATCGTTTTTTAAGCAACATTGAATTTGCAATAGAAAACTACCTCACATTTTTTATAAGATGTACCATTTTCAAGTTACAGTTACACAGCAAAAAATCTGATGGTAAAATCGCATGAAAAAGCATGCACATCACCTTCGTCAAAAAAGACAATTAATACGCTGCATGTACAATTTTTGTAAACACAAAAAAAAAGTTGCAACAAGGACTGGCGCCTTAACTCGCTCGGCCATCAGAACGATGAAGATTGGAAAGGATAAACGCATACATGAGCTTGACGTTTCCGATACTGAGGGGCTACATATTTCAGAATGTAATATTACATAGAATTCATAAAATAATGCAAAATCTAGTATATATCCAGACCTTTAACACGCAGCTGGATTTTATTTTATTTACTGTGTAACTTTAGGTATACATTTTCGATTTCTTTTCTTTTTTTGCATTTTTAAAATATTAAAAAAATACTTTATATGAAAAAATATATATACATTTAAAAAGCTGAGAAAATGTCCTAAAATTTTCTCTATGGAACTTTGAAAACCGGCCAATTAGCTTCTGAGATAAAGCCTTATAATCGATGAAAATAAATGTCTATAAAAGTCACCTGATTATCCTGTAATTTTCATCTGACTCTAGGAAACTATTGGTCTGATTTTTAATGTTAAAAATTTTAATTTGCGCAATTTTCTGATCTTTTCTTTAATAATTAAAAAAAATATTTGGTCTAAAATATGAAATGAGAAAAAATAATCTTTTTGAGACCTATTTAAAAGTTAATCAAATCCATCCAAATCCAAAAATTAAAAATTTAAAAATCACGAAAAATTTTGAAATCGTACACACAAAATCCCGAATATTCATTATAAATTTTAAAAAAATCTTACATTTTGTAACACTTTTGCAGGTTATTAAACATTTGAATTTAAATGTCTTATTTTTTAAGCTTTGTAATATCATCAGATTAGTTTTTTTTTCACAAGAAACAGACAAAAAAAAACTTTTTTTATTAGTGATCCGAGTCTTCCTATGTACCCTGGAATGCAGATCATGGAGTCAACCGACGTAAAAACACGATTCTACTATGATTTGGATCATGTTTCATATACAGTGCCGTCTCAGGGAGTCCCAGTGATTTGTAGATCTATCTACTCAATTTGTTAAAAGAGTCTGAAGCATTTTCGATAAAAATTTTAAATGTTGACCCTTTAAATTTTTATTGTGATTTATTTAAAGATTCTCTATACTCAAACTTGATTCACGATAAAAAAACGCAGTTTTATTCAAGTTAGCACAAATAGTTAACAAAACAATTTTTTGAGTACTTCGGTAAGAATTTCTAAGATTTTTCGCTCACTATGCACTGTCGCCGCCGATCCAATCTGCCACGCTCGTCGCGCGTCCAATTTACGATCCTTTTGATGTGACGACTGAGTCAGCAGTACCAGAGCTTAGAATCGACTGTTGCTGCATGTTGTCGGGCCGCAATCGAGCATGTGATGCAATCCCTAAAACGCGCCATTTGTGGAATTTTCGACTTCACCTGCGCTTTAGTCGCAAGGAATTAAGAAGGGGAAACTCGATGCGACGTCACTCTCGAAAATCACTTTCTTCCGGTTCGAATCTCCGGCGCGGAATTTCCTAGCAGCTTCCGCCGAAATCCAATTGTGTGCCGCCTAGAGGTCCTCCTGGATGTTATCGCTAGAGACGTAGATTTGCGACTTTCGCGAAACGTGACGGAATTGCGCTTCTTCCCTCTTTCTACGACTCCCGTCCCGATGGTGTTCTGGAGTGTGCCAACGTAAGCATGTTTCTCTTTGCTTTGTGTCCTGCCGGAATGCTGCTATACGTGTTGTGTTCGTCCCCGGTGGACCATTTCCCCTCCATTAGCTGCTCGCAAAGAGCCGACCCCCTTTTTCTGGAAACACCAAAACCAAAATGCGCAGCAAATTGCCAGGTCGGCGTCGTCATCGGTACACGGTGAAGTCAGTGCCGGAATAGTTTTCCAAAAAGTACTTATCATAAATCTCTGGTGGTCGTCGGCGACGACGACAACGACGATTCTTGCTCCATCCGGTCGTGTATCCTGATGTGTCGGGTTATCTTCCCCAAAAATTGCATCGAGTTCTGTTTTTGGCAATTGTCGTCTTTGGTGAAGCGTAAAATAGTCGTCCCCCTCTTGCCTGGGCCACCCCGTTTTCGAAAATCGGAAAACGTAAATCAAATTAAACTGTTGGTTTTAAAAACGGGACGGCCACCTTCTTCAGCACCGGCGACGCTGACGTAGTTTCAATTTGCGGAAATCTTCGATGAGGGGAGAGCGTATCAGCACACACACACACGCTTGTGAGAATTGATTCTGGCCTGATCCTGCCTGCAAACATTCTGGCGCGATTAAAGGAAATTTACAGGGAAAGTTTTCTGTAACGTATACGCTGAATGAGGATAGTTTGGGGAACTCGTCTAGGTAGCTACAGTGTAGACAGACGATAAAGTTTTACACATCTATCGAGCATCATCATCGTCACTATCATAATGGTTATGTTTACGGAACTTTATGCTCATTCGCATACTAAACTTTCCTGCTAATCGGTTCACTCAACTCTGATTTAGTTTTGTTTGACAAGTGGGAAGTCTGCATCATTGTTGATGTAATTATGTTTAACGGGACAGAAAAAAAACTAATCAGCATTAACAGTAAATGTTTTCGATATTTAGCGAATTTGGTGAATAAATAAATATTTCTCCGCAAACACATTTCGGACATTTCGATATGATATCAATGGTCACAACCATCCCAGAAACCGTTCAACTGCAAGCAAAACTTATTTTGTGATACCGTGGAGATTTTCCCTTATCCCCTTTAAAAAAGCGGAGCATCAACACAATCTTCTTTGTCTAAAAATATCGTTCTGATTTTCTGTTTTATTGAGTTTAAGATTACTAATTTCTCTTTCTCTTTTCTTTCATTGCAGGTAACTAAAAGGCTTCATACCAAATAATTTACTACTTATCCTGTGAGTACACAAATACCATCGAACCATAGAAAAAGACTACATTCTCACCACTCACGCCAAGAACAAAAGCGCTTCGCAGTCATAACAATAACAATGATTATACCGTCAATTGTTACCACACTCGTACAAATGGTCACGACGTCTTCTCTCGACATAACCCATCATTGACGTGTATAAAATAAGAACCAAAGTGCTGGAATTAGTCCACCCACACACACACACACACATACAGACTAAACTGCTTCGTCGTTCGAGGGTGTAAATGTGGTGACTATTACCGCATTATTTCATATTTTCTCTCCGTCTCTTTTTTTCGGAATGACCTCTCTTTTTCTCTGTCTCGTTTTTCTTTTTCTTTGTGAGGGTGGTGCCTGGGGTGGCCCCAAAATTCAGCCCAAACAAAGAGCACCGACTAAACACTTCCTTCCACGTGTAATTTGGAGGGGGTTGGGAAACCAAATACGCAGCTTCTTTCACCACTGACGACGTGCTTTAGTAATTAATTTGCATAAAACATAATAATGCGAACAAAACGAAAAAAGAGTCACTGCGCCGTACCATTTGTGACGGGGTTGACGGACGACAACGATCAACGTGTGTGTGTGTCAGTTGTGAGGGGTTTTGTTTTCATTCTCGTCCGGTTGACTGGGCGCAACCCAGCAAAATTTTGGATGTGTAGATTTTTTTCGAGTGTGGTTGAATAAAACATTTTCCGTGCAAAGCACTAATTTTTTGGCTTTGGGGAGGCACTGATGTATTGTGCAATTTTCCGGCGATTTTTTGTTTGTGGGAAAATACCTCGACTCATCGTCCACGGTTTCGTTTGTGCGAGTGTGTGAGGAGGGTCAGTCATTTATTTGGAATTTTGGCTTTTGTTATGAGTTTTTTTTCGGTGAATTAGAGGATACCACTTTCACGTATGAGATGGTTTTAATTTATCGGTATTGAATGTTTTATTCGAAGTTTATTTTTTTCAATAATGTGTCTCCTTCGAAAACGAAATAGTAGTTTATGCAACAAGTTGCAAAAAGAGGATTTTTTCAGCACGAGTCGTACATTTATCCAAAGAGGTTCACCGAGTTGGATAAATACGAAGAGTGCTGAAAAAATCAAGTTTTGCATCGAGTTCCATACAACATTTTTTGCAATTCCAAAAAACACACACTGAGTGAAATTTTATGTCAAATTTTCATGTATTTTGTCAATAAATCGTTTAAATAAAAAAAATGCTGACTTTTCGAAACAAGTGCTGAAAAGTTCAACTTTTCAGCACCCATTTGAGTGCTGAAAAGTAGAACTTTTCAACATTTATTTTGTTGCTATTTGATTCTGCTATTTTTGGTACAGAAAAGTAGGCTATTTCGTCGTTCAAGAATGACAGGAAAAGTAAGTAGTTTCACGACGGAGTTGCAAAAAGATTTTTTTAATTTTCAAATTTCGATTGACCTCATGCATAAATTATATAAAATTCAAAACAATTTTAATTTGCACGTTTTATTTTTTTCAGAACCACATTTTTTTAATCCGTATTTTATATACCATGTTTCGTACCAAAAGTTGCTTTTTTCAATTACGGAAATTTTAATGCCCAACAATGTATGTAGGTTATCGTGAAACTTTTTGAAGTTATCGGTTTATCAGTAAAAAATGTTAATCGTTTGCCGATTTCATCAATTCCCCGGTTTTGGACGCGGCTCGACAAAAAAACCCGGATTTTATTTTCAAAAAATCACATCTCGGAATCCTGTTAATGAACTCCTCCCATTTTTGAGTATGTTGCGTAAAATTGTCTGAAGAATCAGATAAAAATATTTTCAGTTATAGGTTCTCTAGTCCAGACACCATCAACACTGTATTTTTATAGTTGGTTTTCAGATTTTTTAAATTTAGTTTTTAGATTTTTTATGTTTCAATATATATTTTTCAATTTATAAAAAATGTTATTAGGCTGGTACAAATTTTATTTCAAGTTTTTTCAATGGATTTTTTTTTGCTATCAGTTGAAATCAATTTAAAATGCATTCCCTTTCATTTAGTATCATTTTTAGCATGTTTGAGTTGATCACCTGAATTTTAGAAAATTTTCGATGATTACTATCGCGAAAAGTATTTTTTCGTAAATTTTTTTTTGTTTTGTCATATTTTTTGTTTGAAAATTGAAAATAGTTTTTTCACGAACAAAAAATCTTTTGAAAACTTTTTGTTATACAGTGTTGTTTGGGTACAAATTCTGGTGTATTTTTTTTAAAAAGTCCAATAAACCAAATTTCCAGTTTTTGCTTTTTGGGTGTTTTTGAATCCGCCTTGAGCCAGGGGTATTGAAAAACACCCAAAAAGCAAAAACTGAAAATTTGGTTTATTGGACCTTTTCAAAAAAAAAAAAAAAAAAAAACTCCAGAATTGATCTTTAAACCTCTTGGCCTTAAATAAAATTTGAATTATTTGATATTTATCTTTGGCAAAAAATTTATGGCTAATTAACTCTCAATGCAATTTCAATTAAACTAAAAGCACAAAGCAAGACAAAAAATTTAGTTTCAACATTGATAAAACTATCTAAAAGTACTGAAATTTCAAATAACGACAATCTTTGTATTTTTAATTTGGCTGAAAACTAAGAGTTTTTTCAATTTTATGAGCTATCAGTACAAAAAATCAATAAAAATTATAAAAAAATCTGTACCTTGAAAACGGGTTTTAAAATCGATTTCGTGTTTTCGGAAAAGTATGCTAGCTATTGCTTAGGAAATCTGAAAAAAATGTTACACTCTTGATAACATTACCAATTTTTTTATTTCATTTTTAATTACAAAAATTCAAATGCGCTGAAAAAATTGGAAATGTTTTTAATGCGCAAAAATGCAATTTCATTTTACTATAATACAAGTTGATTAAAATTCTAAATACACAGTAAAAAATAATGTAAATTTGGAAGCTGTAATTTTGGAAGGTTGAATAATACCTCTTTTATGATGCAATTTTTCCTCAATTCAGACTGAAAAAGTATCATTGCACCAGAAAAGTGTTAAAATTACACATTTCCAGAGGTAAAATTACACCTTTTTCTGACATAAAAGATGTGTACCCCTTCCCAGATGTAATATTACCATGATTTTTTTTCTGTGTTGATGGCTAATTTCATGATTTGCAAAAACGATAATTTGATGAAAATTCAGACATTTTTTTCTATTTTTTTATAAAGTAAAAACCTTACTTTTCAAAAGGTCAAAAGGTTAAAATTAAATTTGTACCTTTTGGAAAGTAAGGCTTTAGAATTTAGAATTTTGGAAATATTTTCTTAACAATAATAAGTGAATATTTCTCTTTTTGACACTAAAAATCGGTCCAATAGTTACTGAGATATTGGCAATAAAATTGGAATATGGGAATAAATTTGTTGACACTCAGAAAATCATTTTTTCCTGTTTGTCTTCCTGTCGGATGCTATATCTCAGCAACCATCGAACCAATTCTTAATTTAATTTTAACAGAACAAAACAATATCCCAGTATCACAATTTCTGTATGTTTTTGTTTAAAAATTTCAAAAATCACTTTTTTATTTTATTGTTGTCATAAATCATAGCAAGTACAAATTTTATTCGTGGAGGAAAAAAAATCAAAATTGTCATTATATTTGTTCATAATTTAATTAAAAATGCTTATAAAGTATATCGACTTCGTGATTTGGCTTGACAGTAATATGAAAAAATTGAACTGTTATAACTTTAAGTATATTTACTTATTTTCAGGGTTTTTTTAAATCTTGATGCTCACTTTAAGAATGTAACTTCAAATGTAAGGCTGGCAAAATTTGAAAAGTTTCGATCGTCAACAAACCATTTTATTACTAACGTCGATGTTGTTCAACAGCTCTCGAAAAGTATCCCCGATTTTCCACCTGAATTGGCTCAATTTCAGCTTGCGGCTCGGAAAAGTAAACTTTTTAAACTCTATAATGCACAAAAGCCTTCTATAGAGGAAGCACACAGAAAAACAATCCACAAAATCACCTAACCACACGCGCGTTGGCTCTCGACCAAGTTCGCCTCAGCAAGGGGTAGGGTGGAGAGAGCGGGCAGGAAAGGTAAATGTTGTTTTTGGTTTTTATAATTTTTAATACGCGCCTTTGCGTACCACGGATCGTTTTGTTTCCCGGGCCGTTTTGTACGCGCGTAGCTCTATTGCCTGTAGCAGAGCTGCTTATGGTTTTTCCTTTCTTTATTTTGCCTTCAAAGACGTTGTAGTGCACAGTACTAAATTTGGGGTATTTTGCGCATTTGACTCGTTGACCAGTTGACTTTTTAACAAATTCACGTAAAATTACACAAAAAAAGATGTAGTTGAAGTTTACATCATCCCAATGTAATTTTTTTCACAGTGTCTTGGCGATGGTTTCGCGGTTCAACTACATCTTATTATTTCCAGGCTTGCCTTTCCACAAAAGCTTCAGCCCCCAGTCCGCGTGCGTAATCGTCTAATCATTTCGAATTTAAATACTTAATGCAAATATACCACGGCTCTACTTGCTAGGGCTTTAAGCTGCGCTTGAAAGCGCGCTCAATTTCGACCGATTAAGAGAGTTTTATATCGTTTTCTTTAAATGCTCATTACTAGACGCGGAGTTCGTGTTCGTCTGGGGTGTAATAAGTAGGTAAACCTAGAGACTAGCAGTTCTTTCTGGGTTTTCTTGGAATTCTGAAGTCGGTGCGTTACCCTCTTCTGTTGGTCTAGTCATCGCATTGATAGGCAAATGAGCAAGTGGCTCAGCATAAGCACTTGTGCAGCTGCCGATGACTGGATTTTATGCTGACTTCGTCGACCCCAGAAAAACTTGGCTTAGTCAGATAATTTTCCAAGGAACTGCTGCGCGGCACGTGCTCGTCATTACGCGAACGGTATCGAATAACCTCATCTCGGCCATGACGACGACGCGCAGGAAATTAAAGCTGGAATGTCAGCCGTTTCCTTCGGCTCGGGAAAGCGCACCAGTTGGAAAATTTAAAGTCTTGGGAAGGGTAGGAAAATTCGTTATCAAAAATAGAACGCGAGCGGTTTGTCATCTTGATGAGCTCATTTTGTTTTTTTGGGTGGGCAGATGCACTTACAGATTTAGTTCAGAGTAAAATTGTCTCAATTTTAATTGAGAGGGCGGTGTTCTAGTAGCAATGGCTGAATACAAGTTTCCGTTCATTTCGTACTCAGTACCACTTTACTATCAGTTTGAAAACTTTTTCCTCCCTCAAAAACCGCTAAGCGAAACTGAATTCGGGATACCGTGGAGATTTTCCCTTATCCTCTTAAAAACACAATTCTCGTCTCAGAATTCCCTTTCCTTGACCCTGGTGGAGATTGGAGTGACCGATAATAGACGGATGGCGTCAAAGATCAAATTCAGGTGGAATTATCAATTCCTAGACAACCTGTTTTGAAAAATCATCATACATACATGACGAAATCCAGTCCGCAATCCACAAAAATCAATCAATCAAAGAAGCGAAGTTTGAGAACTTTTTCCTCTTCTCTCGGTTGGGTGCTGTACTACTTCTGGTGTAGATCTCAAATTCAAACTTTAAACTGAATACCAAAGTAATCTTCGCCACCATATCTCACCATAAAGTCTGAGCAACCTTCGGTTGCGGTTGATGACTATATAATAACAGCTCAACCGGGATGAAGAAGTGATAGCACACAAAAGAGTCTTCTTCGCCGAGAACCGCACCACCAACTCAGCGGTTAGCTTAGTGGTTGATGTTTATAATCAGTTTTACGACGCTGCGATACCAATCCCGGGCTCTGCCGTGCCCGTATTTTCGGGATGAAACCACCAACTGTTGACCTTCTAATCAGTCACACCTTGAGCGGAGCGGAGCTCAACAATACGTGTCTTCTAGCGCACGACAAGCATCAAAAGTTTCAACATTGTTGCAGTGTTCAACCTCAACCTCGATTTGATGTTCTAGCTCGCTGCTGCTTTCCGGGAAAGTGCACCACAGCCAAGATGGAAAGTATGGGTTTTTTGCCGGGCAAGCCTCTGCTTCGTAGCGCGTGTAGATGACTCAATGCAGAACTGCAGCAGGACGACCAGGTTGAACTAGGGATCCTGTGGGAAGGTGGTGAAATTTGTTCAAACTATAAGTATACAAAGTTAGCGAAACTTATTTGGAGATACGGATGAGATTTTCCCTTATCCTTTTAAAAAAGTGGAGCATCAATACTTCCCGTCTTCCAAATCCATTTCAATGGACGGCTGCCATGGTGCTGAAATTCTGGTTCAGATTAAGATTATTCATTATAACCAATTCCTAGGCAACTTGGGCTTCAACAACCAGTCTTACATGACGAAATCCAGTCTGCAATCAGCAAAAATCACCGTCTCTAAGCGAAGTGAAGTTTATCAATTTAGGATACGCTCTAAGCAACTGATGCAACCGCAACATCTTGTGTTAAGCTTGAAATTCGACTGATCACAATCAAACGTGATATGTTGAACCAGGATACGCCCTACGCAACTTTTACGACCTCAACATATAGAATTGAGATCAACATGTTCAAATTTAACAATTTTTGTTTGAAAATTGCTTCAAATAAAATTACATATCCCTCCTTCAAGCTCCCTAGTCCGGAGACCATCCGAGCTGAGCTACAGACTTCGGCATGGTGTGAGTTGTGCGGTATGCATCTAAAACTGATTACGGATCTCTCTGGAGCAAGCCGACGAAGAAGGGCAGGGCAGGGCAATAAAATGCGCAACTCCACCGCGCATCAGCACGTGGAAGGGAAGGTGTTGTGGACGTAAAGTTTACACCTTCGAGGCGAACGGCGGTTCCTTTTTGGGAAATCCAGCCGAGCTAGATTGTGTGTCGACAAAGGCGAATAGACGTCAAACCGTGCTGAGAGTGGATTCGCTGTTGTTTTGTGCTGATAATTGCTTGTGTATACAGTTTGGAAGGTGTGCGATACGTGTTGGATTTGATGCAGTGCTTTTATCTAATGAATCAAAGAACAACTTTGTTGTGGATCATTACCACACCCCATATGGGAGCAGTCAAATTATCCGAAAACTTTTTACAGAATATTTGCCAATGTCAGAAGACAAAACAAAAAAAAAATAACAAATGTGTTCCGTTCACAGAATCCTACCAGCGGTTAATGCAACGCAGTAGGCCTGGCCAATTTAATGAGGGCTCTACAGCCCGGGATTTGAACCGGATCAATTTGCAGCTTGAATCACTTGAAGAAGTAGAGAGGTATTACGCTCCCTCCCTATTCACTGTTATCATGTATCTCTTGAAACGTTGTTTGGTGACTTTTCCCTAATTTAATTAGCATCTTTTTATATTCAAGACGGCAAGAAAGAAAATGCAAATGAGTTACGTTTTAAATTTCCTCCACGACCTGAACAAAGCTGCATTGCACTTGCATCTCGGGACGTTTTTCACGCTTCATGATTACACGCCACACACAGGGGCAAAAAATCCCAGAAAAAAAAAAAAACAAAATTTTCTGGAAGCAAACGAGCATGCATGCATACACGCTACAGATTACACATCCTCGACGTTCCGCGAAACCCGTGACCTCCTTCTGACAACATCCGCGCTGCCAGCAATCATTCTACAATCTTTGTTGTCTGCACTGTACGAAACTTGTGGTGTCCTCAAACCCAGCGCTGGAATGCTGTGCTCTCCTACGAGCCGCATCTGAAGCAAAGAAATGGATACCTACTATTCATCATTTCTGCGGTGATGTGAAGAGGGGGTTGCGCTCAAAACTTTTTCGTTCCGTCGAGAGTTCATCTCAACGTGTTGACACGTGGGTGGTACGTAGACCGTATAGTTGCATTGTTGCTATCGCACGCCCCTTTAAGAACTTCCAATTTTGTCTTTAAGGTTTGCTTTGCTCCGGTTCTAGAACTAACTTCGAGACATTCTAACCGGATGCTGCCATTAATTGGCCACCCCAAAAAGCCATTAAAAGCCCAACTCGTTTAACCCACGCGCGCTCGCGCGCCATTATGTTCGAATAATCGAACCAATTTCCTCCACCCCGAATCCGCGGCGGTCCAAGATTAATCAGCGCTCACGAGTTTGACATTTCGGCTTCTAATCACTTCGCGTGGCCTGGTCAGCCGAGAGCGACTCTATTAAAATGTCAATTCTAATCACTGGGGTCTTTTCACTGCGCAGCACAGCACAACAAAGAGACAGGCCTCCGAGAATTTCGAACAGCCCGCCGGCTCAAATGACTCATAAAATGGGCGGGAGGCAGGGGGACCTCCCTTCGGCGGAGTGACCGCGGCGGGATTTGGCCACTATTGGCGATGACGACGGTGTGTCAACGGTTAGGGTGGTTAGGGTGAGCAGAAAAGTTGGCTGTAGATTTTGAGTCCTGATATTAGTCTGACAATTTCTGTAACTTTAAATTTTTCCTGTCCTTCTGAGAATCGATACAAAACCGTGTTGAAAAAAAGACTCTTTTAGCACTGTTTTGAATTGTATCATCTAGATTCTGAGGCTAGGGGAAAACATATATTCCATCGGGTACCTAATGTTAGCACATGAGAACTTTGTCGTTCTATTCAAGTCCAAATATAAGCCATTTTGAAATGTTAGTCGTGATTTCAAAATTTCACAAAATTTTCGTTTTTTTAAATTCAATTTCGAAACTTTAGTTTTTGAGATATTGGCATTAAAAAATGGGCGGCTGGTTAAGTGGAACTTTAAAAACATCAATTTGTTTGTTTTTTATCTTCTATTTGCTGTATCTCCAATCTGCAATACTTTTTACATGCATTTTAGTTAATTTTCTGAGCTCTTAAAAAAATGATATTGGGTAAGCTATGGGCACCATTAAAAAATAATCGGAAAATTGCAAATTTTTTAGTTGAATCAAACTTTAGGTAGCCTTACCTCGAAAACGACACAAATCAAAATCAAAAATCAAATTATTCGCTCTACAGCTTTGCCTTGGCGTTCTCGATTGCGAGATTCCTACTCGAAACTAGGTGTCCGAAGGCTTGATTGTTGAGGGAATTGCAAACCTCTTTTTACACCTTAGCTTCCATCCACCCCGGGATTCGAACTGACGACCTTTGGATTGTGAGTCCAACTGCCTACCAGCGAATCCACCGAGGCAGGACCCAGGGAGACGACTCCTACACCTGGACTGAGCTAATAACCTAACACCTCTAGGTTAGACCGGGGCCAACATTTACTTCCCCATCCGACGGAAGGCGTGATCAGACAAATCTCGTCTCAAAATTTGCCACCGGGACCTTCTGTGATCGAACCCAGGCCGACTGGGTGAGAGGCAACCACGCTTACCCCTACACCACGGTCCCGGCACACTTTATTTGAATTTTTGTTAAGTACTTTTCGATTGCAAATTTGATTTCGAATAAAAATTGTGGTAAAAAAATTGGGTAAGATTTCTATTTTTTACAAAAACCCATTTTTTTCAAAAAAATCATAACTCGGCTGCAAAATTTTTGAACACTTTTTGGCTTAAAAGTTGGGTTTTTGTCCTCTAAAGTTTTTGTCCTCTAAAACGGATCGTGAGAAATTGATTTTTATTGTAAAAAAAGATATTATATTTAAAAAAAATGCACAAAACTATTTCTGTTGACCTATTTTATCTGATTAGTTCTTATCAATTCCTACAACTTTGACAACGAAGACGCCAAATAAATCCAAAAATTCCTTCGAAAGATACAGATTTTGGGCTGATTTCGTAGATAATAGTTCATTAAAAAAGGTATCAATTATTTTAACAATATCAAGTTTTTCAAACATTTTTTTTTACTTTTTGTATTGCAAATTTGTCTTTGCATCTAAAAATTAAATCATTTTTTTTTACTTTTTCCACATTTATCCAACAATTATGTTTTTACAAAAAAAAAAATTGGCAACACTGCCAATGAATTTTTACCAACTTGTGCTATACAGTCCAGACTCGATTATCCGAAGCCTCGATTATGTGAAGGTTTGTATAGGACTTTGGATAATCGAATCACGAACAAAAAGAAATTGTGCGTAATTTTTTTTATTTTTTGTTAAAAGGGAGCGGCCGTGGTTGAATGGTTACGGTGTTCGCTTTGTAAGCGAATGGTTCTGGGTTCGATTCCCATCTGCTCCCATCGAGAAAGTTAAGGACATAGAAATACTTGAAATGCTGAATATGAACGAAAAATCAAAGTCGCTGGAGGCGGGGTTCGAACCCCCGATTGGTAAGCAAAAATGCTAACCACTAGGCCATGGCGACTTGGTGAGCCTAGACTGGAATTAGGAATACTGTTACAACCAACCCGCAACACCTTTCGAGGTGTATCCTAGGGTTCTACCTCTCCTACTAACATTGAGTCCAAAACCTCCCTACAAACATCTATACCACTAAGGTGACGTAGGGGTTCTTGCGCACTTTAGATAGGTGTTTACTAACGATCCTTCCAGTCCTTGAGGATAGCTTGGACCCAGCCTGGACATAAGGGGGGGCCCTGGGTTGTATTACACACTCATCAAAAGATGAAGACATGGTATCTCCCGTGTTGGATTATTGTTCCGGATGAGGGTCTAATACAGCCATACCAAACAGTAGGATAAGTTGTGGAGCCTTCCGGTGGTGGGGCGTCATCCAAATGCTAATGCTAATGCTATTTTTATTTTTTGTTAAAAGTATTAACATCAATTTCGAGTTCTGTGACTCCATTTTAGTCAAATTGAAATAACTGATTACATTTTGAATAAAAAATATATTTTTTTAATATTTCATCACCGCCATTTGGCCGCCATTTCACTTTAAAGTAGTAGAATGTAGAGATTTTGCCAAGGCCTTCGGATGATCGAGTCTGGACAGCTCAAAAGATGCCGTTTTCAGCATCTAAAACATTATTTTTTGTATTTTGCGCAATTATTTTTTTGTGTTAAAATTTGAATTAAAAAATGGGTGAATTTGTTTTAGAGTGTAAGAAAGCTACACTCCACTAAAATTCCTAGGAAGTCCTTAGCAATATTTACAACTTTGATATATAATCTGTTCCACGCTTTTTTTAATTTTTTTCCGAAGAACTGGCAACACTGCCGAATGGATTTTGACCCACTTGTGCTACAGCTCTGAAGTTGCAATTTTTTATCATCACCGCAATATAAAAAAATCATAGATTTTACAAAAATGGTAATTTTGCGCCATTTTTTGTTTTTGTTTTAAAAGTCGAATTTAAAACATGTGTAGTTCTTTTAAACGGTGTAGCTATTATTTCTCGCTTACTTTTTCAAAAGGTCCTATTCCTTTTTTGAAAAAGTAATCTAAATTTACAAGAAGTTCTGAGCAACTTTGTCGAAGACTTGTTTAAAAATTTCTTTCCAGATTTGATTTTTTAAAAGCTGGTTGCCAAAATTGTATGGAAACTTGTTTGGACGAAAAAATGATGCAACATGCCTTTTTTGGTCTAGAAAAGGTAAACACAAAGTTTCATACAAAAATTAAATTTGCAGAGATTTAACTAGTTCTTGGGAGAATTGCTCACTGGATTTTCTCACGAAATTTCAATTAAATGATCATAAACCCCAAAGTTCTCTGGACCAAATTTTTAATCGGATATAGGGTCTGACCTAAGCATTTGAATCAAATTTTCGTATAGATTCACGTTTTTAGTCATGATATCCATCTAGATTAAATTTCAAACAAGTTTGAAGGTCAGAAATTTGCTCAAAACAACTTATATGACCTCGATTTTAGGTGTAGAAGTGAAGTTCAATTGATCTAATTTCAATACTTTTTTTCAAATATTCCTGACTGTAAATCGCTTCGCTCCATAAAAGTGATACGACCATGATTTAATTTTCTCTGAGTCTCAAGGTTTAGTAGACCTTTACTGTTTGAAGATTCTAGGATCTGCCATAAGCAACTTATATGACTAGGAGCTCTCATATAGGTTTTGAAGTACAACAGATTAAAAAAAAACTCTTAGAGATCTTCGAAAAACTTTGATTGTAGAAAAAGGATGCGCCATAGGCATCTGTTATGACCCCTAAAACTCAAATTAATAAATCTTCGAGATTCTCCAAGAATTCCTCTGTGTCATCCAACAAATTACGGTAACTCTAACAAACTCCACCATACTCCACGCTCAGCTCGCTCAAAACCGGTTCCCCGCGTGGTGATAACATATAAATTTATGCTACCATGCCAAGCGGAAACGAGGGAATGCCCGCGTCGGCGGCGGCAGCAAAGTCGCGACTTATGATTCATTTACCGCTCCGCGGCAATTGCCCAATCCGCGCTTGTCTGCGAGAAGAGACAACGACAAAAAAATCTCCGTGGCCGTGTTTGTTTTCATTCACACGGCGCTGCTGCTGCCTGAAACCGGTTCAGATAGAGAGTCTGGCCCGAGCATAAAAACATAAACATCATCATCGTCGTCATTGTCGTGGATTTACCACCTTTTGTGGGAGCGGCGTTGAGCGGGGGCTGGCTGGGGGATGGGAATAGGTGTTGGAAATGTGATTTTTGTTTTGGCAACAATAGACGAAATGGGAACATTTTGATAATGGACAATTTGGTAGATGAAGATTACCTTGGGAAACGGCTTAGCGGCGATAAACGAATTTTGGAGGAGATGGTTGATACGGTAGACTGGCGGAGTCTGCCGACATGGCAACATTCTGGTACTTGTAATAGGTTCAAAATAGAATTGTACTAAAACTTAAGATTTTTCATTGAAAACTTGACTCTTAACATCGCTAGGTGGCTCACTCTGAACAGCTGGTCATCTTGCCCTACAATGACGAAACCAACCGGTCCCGGCTTTCGTCCAACTCCATGCTCGATGTGTAGAGTCAACACCGCAAACCACTGCCAAGTTGACCATGTCCAGCAAGAAAAAAAAATAGCTCAGCACGTGTTTCCGCGTATCACTCGTTGCTGCTTTCTTTCTGGCCTCTTCTGCGTCTGCCCAAACCCGTGCCAAGATCTGGCCATGTTCGTTGCCAGCAACGATTCGCGATTCTCCGAAAGAAAAACTGCTGATTCATTTCACTTTCGTTCGATTTGTCTCGCGCGCGTCGCTAAATTGAAACCGACCAGAATATATTTTGAACCCAAACAGATGTCGCTCTTTTCTGTCTTTCGTCGGGCTGGTTTTATTAAATTCCTCGAATTTTGCTCCAATCCCTGGTGAAAATCACGCCCCCCCAACTCATCGACGATGGTGTCTAGCTAACGTGCCACATTCCGCAATATGGCATCCCAAAATCGCCCTGGCAGTAATGGCGCATGGCGGACTGTGCCATTAAGCTCCCTCTCTTGGTTGGTGGAGCTTACGAAAAGCTTCATTAATTTCAGTTGTCCGCACTAATCAATCTTACAAGTTCGCGCGCATAGCGTTTCGAAAGAAAACCTAGCTTGCCCTAAAACCGTTTGAGATCTAATTTGATTTGTTATGTTTTTTTTTCTCTCTCTTCAACCATTCGGTTATGGCAGCTCATTTGGGGGGAGATTTTCACCCATTATTTGGGTGAGCAAACTCTGGCGCACGTGTGCGTGTGTGTTTCTTGATCAAACAACCTTCCAAGAGAGATACTACACTACACGACCGACGACTTCCACGGAAAAATGACGACGAAACATCAGTCCCTGGGCTTGATTTCATTTTCATTCATTCATTCATACATCCATCAGCTGATCCGTGAAGGCAAATCGGCGAACTCTTTTGAAGGGGTTCCGAGTTGGTGGAAGTGACAAAATTGGTTAATTTTTTTCTGATCAATAAATTACAAAATAATCATTAATCCAGTTGGTTTTTTTTTCAAATCTCCAAAATAAATTAACATGAGTGTTTATTATGTAAAGTCTTAACTTTGAACTAACACAAAGATGTTTTAACAGATAATAACTTGAATAATACTTTTCGATAACTGATAACGAATAGAGGGTGACGAGCGGGAATTCCCGGGAAATCGATCATTCCCGGGAAATTTTATTGGTATAAATTTGAAAGCCAAATTATATAAACTAATCAGAAAAAACATTTGAAAAAATCGAAATTGTTCAGAACATTGAGTGTTCAATTATCGATATTCAAGTTCGAATTAACCAATGCTTCTATAATCTTCTTACCCAGAGAGTGTAAATTTTAAATCGTCAAAACTTCCAATTACTATAATTGAGTGTAATCAAAAGTTACTTTAAAGCTTATTTAGCAGGTACACCCCAGAAATGAAAAACTCAAGTTTTTTATTAAACATTATTTCTAAGAGGGAAAAGTCTTTTCAAGATAAGTTCAATTTCCATATCATCTCTCGAGCATAGCAAACCTTTTAATTTTGTTTTTTTTTTTTAATTCTAAGCATGTTAATTTCGCTGTATCAAGGTAATTTCCTTTTTGATGTCACTAAGAAGTTTTGGGTTTTGCATCAACCTCAATATTAAATAACATTTTGGAAAAATAACTCTGCAACTCTGTGTAAAGTATAGGTCCGCCAATTGTTAAAATTCTGGTTTTCCGGATAACTGTTAATATTTCTTCATTTAATATTTTCCAGGTAAATATTTCTTAAATTAATATTTACAGTTGACCAAAGAAGGAAAAACAATTTTAAATTGTTGTTTTGAGTCGTTATTTATCATATTACAAAAATAAAGATACTGGGAAATTACATATTAGCTAATTTGAAATTTTTATAAATCTATTAGCAAGTTCATGCAAAAAGCTTCGAAATTCAGAAAAATACCGTCATCAGGGGTGACAATGGGTCTGGGGGTGAGATTGGGTCATTCTGTGAACTGTGAAACGAGGCTACCTAAATTAACGTTTCATTGAATAAGTTTTAATCTATTGTAACTGAATTGGTTGAAAAGTAACAAATTTATTACATTTCTGTTAAATTATTGGCACTATTGCATAGTTTAAAAAAAACTCCCAGGTCCCGGGAAATAGCAAAATACAACTCTTGATTCCCGGGAAATTGATAATCTCGTGAATCGTCACCCTCTAATTACGAATAACAAAATGTTGGTTTATCACCTAAATCCAACAAAAAACAACATCTTTTAATATTTTTCATATTTATTTTGGTGGTCGAAAAATACAATTTAAGGTGACCATCGTAATAAATCGAAATTACTTAAATGTGCATTTTGGTTTTTCGCATTGTACTGTAAATGTTGAAGATTGATCATTTTGGACTAGTCGTATATCATTGAAACTTTGGAAACTTTGCAACATTTTTTAAAAAACTGACCAAAGTCGAGGGAAAACTTTTTGATTTTTTTTTTATTTTAACAGAAATAAAAAGACTTTTTCAAAATTTACTGTTTTTATTTCAATAAATGTATTGAAACAACTAAATAATTATAAAATATGATCAATTTTCTACTGTTACGGAACGTTTTTGAAATTTGGGTAATTCTCTAGGGACCATCCATAAACCACGTGGACACTTTAGAGGGGTGGGGTATGGCGATTGTCCACGATCCATACAAACAAGTTTTTGTATGGACAATTGTCCACGAAGGGGGGGGGGGGGGTAACAGATTAACAAAAAAGTGTCCACGTGGTTTATGGATGGTCCCCTACCAACTCACACGAAATCGGGAAAAGTTGCCCCGACCCCTCTTCGATTTGCGTGAAACTTTGTCCTAAGGGGTAACTTTTGTCCCTGATCACGAATCCGAGGTCCGTTTTTTGATATCTCGTGACGGAGGGGCGGTACGACCCCTTCCATTTTTGAACATGCGAGAAAATAGGTGTTTTTCAATAATTTGATGAGATAGAAATTTGGTGTCAAAAGGACTTTTATGTAAAATTAGACGCCCCATTTGATGGCGTACTCAGAACTGCGAAAAAACGTATTTTTCATCGAAAAAAACACTAAAAAAGTTTTAAAAATTCTCCCATTTTCCGTTACTCGACTGTAAAAAATTTTGGAACATGTCATTTTATGGGAAATTTAATGTACTTTTTGAATCTACATTGACCCAAAAGGGTCATTTGTTCATTTAGAACAAAATTTTTCATTTTAAAATTTCGTGTTTTTTTCTAACTTGGCAGGGTTATTTTTTAGAGTGTAACAATGTTCTACAAAGTTGTAGAGCAGACAATTACAAAAAAAATGATGTATAGACTCCGTCACGAGATATCAAAAAACGGACCTCGGATTCGTGATCAGGGACAAAAGTTACCCCTTAGGACAAAGTTTCACGCAAATCGAAGAGGGGTCGGAGCAACTGCTGTATGAATTGGCGGAGAATTACCCAATTTATATTCGAAGCCAAATAGGCATACGTATCTTCGAAAAATGTTATCCAGAGAAGGGATTTTCGGATCGTTTGGGTGACTTTGGCAAAGTTGTAGTATTTTTTTAGGACTTTTTAGGAGAAATATTAACGCAAAAATAAAACCCTTTTTTTCTGTTATCATTTAAAGCTAAATGCCCAAAACAATAACCAAATCGATCTCACAAAATTTTAAAATTACTTCTTTCTGCAAAATAGTATTTGAAACATTAAATGATGGCACTTTTTTGGCAAAGGCATTCAAAGGTAATTTTTTTTAATAAATATAAGTTTAATTTAAATTAAATTTTTTAATTTTTTTAAATGGTTTTAAAAGGTTATTTGATTGATTCTAATAGTTCGAAATATTAATTTTTCTAAGAAACAAGATCACTACTACATTAAAATCTGAAACATTACCAGTTAAAAATGAGGGCTATTTCGATGGATGTGATTGATACTCATTTTATACAATTTTGAATTTAATAAAGGCTATATTACATCAGCAATCAGCAGTCTGATTGACTTAATCTTTAATAGTAGTTTTTGCAACAAGTTGCTGAAATATTTTTTTTTAACTCGAGTCGAACATTTACCCAACAAGCTTTGCAACGAGTTGCATACAACTTTTTTTTATGCAGTTCTGAAAAACGCAGTTTGAGTGGAATTTAAATTGAAATGTGTTTATAAAATTCGCCGTTTGAATCAAAACTATAATCAAAAGTATTACTTTTCGAAACAAGTGCTGAAAAGATTTTTTTAACATTACTGTACGGACAATTAAAACTTTTTAATCCGTGTATCGAAAAGTGTGACTTTCGATTCTATTATTTTTCGGTAGGGAAAAGTAGGCCTTTCGTCATTAGAGAATAATAGGAAAGGTAAGTAGTTTCACGACGGAATTGCAAAAAGGAATTTTGTAGGATCATTTCTCAGCTTTTCGAAATAATATTTGCATGTTATTTTTTTTTTTGCAAAAAACTGTTTATTTTTATTTTATTTTTTTTCGAATTTTTCATCCTAAGTATGCCTTTAATTTCAAAACTGCGCTGTTTGTAAAAATAAAATGTAATTTTCGATCTCTTTTTTATGTTTTTAAAATTTTGTGTGACCAATAACCATTTTTCAAATAAAATCATAACTCCGGTACCTACCAAATTTTGCACCGTCGCACTCAAACGCAAAAGATGCCTGTTATAAAGTTATAAAGAAGGTCTTGAATAAAAAAATGGCGTATTTTGAGGATATATTTTTTGTGATAAAAAGTCATTCAAAACTAGAAAAAGAAAATTTCAGTGTAAAAAAAAATCATCCGCTATTGATAAAATACAGTTTAAAATAAGATTTTCTTAAAAAAAGTTTCATGACTTTTTTTTTTGTATTCATGTTTTGTTTTGAGGAATTTAATAAATTTAATTTGATTGTTACCATTGTTTAACTAGAAATAATACAGTTTTGGATGGAATACTCAAATAAATACAGTTCAGACTCGATTATCCGAAGTTTCGATTATCCAAGGCCTTCGGATAATTGAATCTAGACAGTAAAAAAATTATTTCAAAAAAAAAAATACGCTGCCTGCCTTATTTTCACATGTTTCAAGTGAAATGCATGACAAAATGCTTTATTAACGAAATCATTTGTATTGAAATAACTTATTAAGATTCAAATTTTTGATATTGTTTAGTGTTCAAAAAAAGTAAAACAGTGTTTCATTTTTAAAGAAAAATATAATTTGGTTTGTTTTACAATATTATTCAATCGTTTTCAGTTCTTAAAATTTTGGCATCATTCTAAAGTTGGTAGGCAATAAGTTATAAAAAAAATGTAACATTTGTTTGCTTTTTTGTCTCTAATCCCTTCTCTCCACCGGATTGGCTCCATCGTGAGACATCGTGCGCTCGCACGGGACACGGATTTATAATTTATAGATCGTCGATTAATCTCCTTAATACGAACTCATTAAACCGAGTGTGGTGGGGAAGTTGACGGGGGTTGGTTCGCGTTACTTGGCCTAGTCTTCGGCCTGGAGAGCGGAGATTCGGCTTTGAACTCTGCTGCGCTCGTGTGTTCATTCTAGTTTTTAATGATACGAAAAACACTGACGGATGATGGCAAGCGGCTGCCCCCTCGTCGTCGCCAAGTCGGTTTGGTGATCACGAGCGAGCGTGATGAAATCATAATGAAATTAAGTCTAATATGATTTTTTGTTGCTGTTGCTCTGTGAGCACGTTAAAATAGAAGTATAAGCAATAAAAAAAGAACCTACATTAGCCAATAAAAAAAAACAGACCGCCACGGCGAGCTCGCCAAACTCGATGTCGAACTTTTCAAGAAACCCATCGTGCACATCGTGTGGCCGGCTCAATCCGGCCGGCTGGGACAATAATGTTTTTTAATGTTTGCCTCATTTTCTCTCTTTGCAGGTAAGCAGCGAACCCCGGGCGAATTGACATCACCAGGACGAGGTGACACTTTATGTCGCTGCCGAAGTCGTCGTCGGTGGCGTGTTGTAGATTGAACTAGATTGTGAACTCGACTTGAGACTCTCTATTGAAGGATTGCTAGCCTCCGGGGCTTCCAGCCAACGACGACGACGACGACAGTTGTTGGTATTGACGGAGGGTGACAGAAATAAGCTCCCGATTTGGCGCGTCCGAGGTGCTGCGGTAAGGCGCTTAGGACCCGATGTCTTGTTTTGTGGGTGATTTCGTGAAACTACTATATTGGGGTTGGAACGGTACTAAGTTCGATGGAGGGACGAATTGGAAAATGTGTCGTTAAAATGTTGCTTTGAGGTGATTCAATCCTATTAGAAAGGAAGAAAACGCAAAGTCTTGTTCGATCATTATGAAGTATTGCTCTAGTTGTGTATCTTGCTATGCACTTTTTTGTTAAAGTCCAAACTCGATTATCCGAAGGTTTGTATGAAATTTCGGATAATCGAATCATGAAGAAACATTTGTTGTCGATCTTTTTTTGATTTTCTTACTTAAAACAGGAACAGCGAATGATTAAGAAGCTTAAAGCTGCTAGAAATAAATGAATTAACAACAACTACTTAAAACATCAAATTCAAATGTTTGATTGCCTGTTAGCATTTTCCCAAAATTTCATAGAGGTTATTTTGGCCGCCTTTTTCCATAAATTAGATTTTTTGAATTGATTACCAAAAAATCAAATCAAATTATTCGCTCTACAGCTTTGCCTTGGCGTTCTCGATTGCGAGATTGCTACTAGGTGTCCGAAGGCTTGATTGTTTAGGCAATTGCAAACCTCTTTTTACACCTTAGCTTCCATTCACACCGGGATTCGAACCGACGACCTTTGGATTGTTAGTCCAACTGCCTACCAGCGACTCCACCGAGGCACCCAGGGAGACGACTCCTACACCTGGATTGAGCTATCGACCTAACCGGGGCCAACATTTACTTCCCCATCCGACGGAAGGCGTGGTCAGACAAATCTCGTCTCGAAAAATGCCACCGGGACCATCTGGGATCGAACCCAAGCCGACTGGGTGAGAGGCAACCACGCTAACCCCTACACCACGGTCCCGGACAATTGATTACCTAAATTTCCAAATTAAAAAAATACTTGTCTAATTATTTTGGCCAAGGAATCTCCAGAAAATTTTAAATCAATTTTAAATTTAGAGTTTAACTTTAATATGGAATAAACATGAATAATTCAAATTTTACTAAACAAATTTGATTCAATCTAACTTGGTGATGATTACCTCAATTTCGAAATTTAAAAATTACACCTTTAATAATTTTGGCCAAGAAACCTCCAGAACAATTTTAGGTAATTTTAAAATTAAGAGTTTTACTATCATATGGAATAAGCATATATAAATCAAATCATAGTAAACAAATTATGAATACCTAAATCTGAATAAATAAAAAAAATAGAACTGAAAAATATGATGAAGTTACCAAAAAATAAACTGTAACAAATTAAAATGCATGGGGTGAGCATTATACATCTTATCATGAATATTTTGAAATTAACTGATTAAACAAATTTTTATTTTACTTCTCAAAATAAAATATCAATAAAAAAATATATTTTTTCTAAAAAGGCGTTTCTTAGCGATTTTAACTTTTTTCAGAATAACACAAACTTGATTCATAAAAAAAGTATATGGTAAACTCTTAAGCTGATAAAAGTTTTATTTAAAGTTTTTGTACCGTCATTGCAATCATAATTACATGAAAATTTTCTCAAAAATGCTTATTTTAGCTGTATTTTGAAAATGCAATATTTCCAAAAAATACTCAAAATTATTGTTATGTCAATGTGGGATCAAATGATCGCGATATTTTCATACATTTTGAAAGATATAACATTTTTTTTAAATACTCAACATTTTCACAAAACTACTTATTTTTGAAAAAACATTTCAGTTTTTTACAATATCGGTATCAAATGGTCGAGATTTTTTCATAACTTTTGAAAGTAATAATATTTTTTGTGAAATACTTAAAATTTTCGCAATATTACGTTTTTTCGAAAAAATACTTCAAACTTTCGCTTTTTACAATATGGGTATCAAATGATCGAAATTTTTTCATACATTTTGAAAGCAATAATATTTTTTTGTGAAATACTCAAAATATTCACAAAATTATGAATTTTCGAAAGAAAATCTAAATTTCGGTTTCTTACAATATGAGTATCAAACGATGGATTTTTTTTTCAGACATTTGATAGTTAAATCCAAATTCTAATAATTTTCAAATAATAAATTTAAATAATAAATTTAAAAACATTACTATATAATTGTATGCAACATGATCGGGAATATTAGATCCCCTTATTGTACAATCTTATTTTTTTAATATTTTTTTTACAAAATGCTTAGTTCTGTGTAAATTTTTGGTATTTTCAAAACAAAATATTATTTGTATCGTGAAACATTAAAAATCCCGTAAAAAAAACAAATTTTGAGTTTTCTTTTCCGAAAATGCGTAGTTTTGTCAAAATTTTGAGAATAAAGAAAATTATTTTTACGAAATGTCTGAAAACTTTCCCATACTCATATTTAAATGGGATTGTAAAATCTGAATGCAAACACTAAACCATCGGTATAGACAATTTTTTCAGTAGCTATTTCTGATATTTTGAACAACTTGATTGGTTGCAAAAACTGGTTACAAATTACTAAAACTGAAACTTTTAATAATTTAAAATTCAATAAATTTAGCAATATTGATACAATTTATTTATCTTGAAAATGAGAGTATCTGAAAAAAATGTTTTCTGAAATTTTGAGCGTTCCATAAACAAAACAGAAATTATTTTCACGTAAAAGCTCTCCCTTTCTTTTTACACAAATATTTGTAAGTAGATACTAAAGATAAACTTTGAAATATTTTTTTCGAAAATCAAAAAACGAATGATTTTTTTTTGTGTTTTGAAACGGACTGGGAAATTCAGATTATATAAAATGTTATGTATTTACTAGTGCGTCCATCCCGGAAATTCCCGGGACAAAAATCCCGGGATTTTTCCAAAACCGGGAATTCCCGAATCCCGGGATTTTTTAAATTTTGTCCCGGGAATTCCCAAAATTGAAAACAAATCAAATTTTGGTTTGGAAATTCAGATTTGGTTGTGGAAAAAGATGAATAGTTGAATACTTAGTACTTGATAAGAATTTTAAAGCATTCAAATTTGTATTCGGCATGTATCAGCATTAATTTGGCTTGTTAGGGAAAATTGCTTAAAATTTAGTTTACAGATCCGCAAAATGCCTTGCGCTTTCAATATTTTCTATTAAATTTTATTTATTATAAAAAAAAATTGATATTATATTTTCGTATATTCATGACTTGAAACTTGAAAAAAAATCATATTTAATTATTTCATCAAAAAACAAGCATCTGTAGCAACTCAGGACTAATGTAATGAATTGAGACTACTGTTTTTGCCATTTTTTACAAAATGTTCTGATTGTTTTGATTGATTTTAGCTACAACAGGAATATTACAAAACAATTAGTACATCGATTTCCAAATTTATTGCTCTAAAATCTCCTTTATCTATTCAGACTGCAGTCCCGATTATCTCCAGTTGGCGGTAGTGACTTAGAGATAATTTTTAAAATATGTTTTAATATAAAACATAAAATTCTAAACTTATCTAAAGTGTTGTTGTTTTAGACAGTTTCAATGACATTGTTCAAGCTTTTGTATCCATGTTATATAAATAAATAAAAAAGAAATATTTATAAAATTGCGGTTCATTCAAATTCCAAAGCACATCAAAGAGCGATTTTTAATGTATTTTAAGCTATCTTAAAAACATCTGTCCTTGTTAAGATTGAAGCGTAAATTACCACCAATTAACAGTATTGAGCTAATTCTGATATTTTAGGTTTGAAAAACATAACAAGTATAATGAAAACATAGATTTAATTACTGCTTCAAAAATTTCCCGGGATCCCGGGAATTCCCGGGATTCCAAAAATATTTTTCCCATTTCCTGGGAATTTCAAAACCCGGGAAAATTGGACGCCCTAGTATTTACCTTCTTAATCCTCTATAAAAATGTTTCAAAATTTTTTATAAAAAAAAGTTGATGAAATTCAGCATGTGTCCAGAAAGTTCTGCTAGTTTTTCCAACTATTCTATGATCCACTTCAAAAGCTCCCAAAAAGCTATTCAAAGTCCTTCCCCTTTCAATATTCATAAACAGTATCCTCAGCTCAAAATTGTTTGGTTGACAAGCCTCGGCGGTCACCAAACCGCCCGTCTGCTGCCCTCGTCTTGCACAATTTCTGACGACGGCCGCGGCCCCCATTCTGAAGAGCTGTAGGCACGAAATTATGAGACTCCAAGGGGTTCGGGAAAAAAGGCCTTAAAAGATGAAAAATAGTAATAATGAGATAGCTTTTGCTTGGTACACGACGACGACGACGCTCTCAAAAGTGGGCCACACCGGGCGACAAGAGTGTTGTCGTTTTCTATGCTCGAGATTCCCGCTTGCCGATATTTGATTTATGTTCCAACATAGGCATGTAACTCGCTCAGGGGGGGGGGGTGGGTAGTCATGATTCATCGGCGGAGCATTGAAAACGGTAGCAACCGTCTAACTCCATTTATGGCTCAACACGACGAAGCTTTCAGCCGCAGCCACGCGCGCGATGACGATCTGTCAGATGTGTAATTAAATTTCTTCCAATTTTGCGGCCGCGCGTCACCCCCGCGCAACTTTTACGTCGGACCTAGGACCTGCTCTTCCCTTCCAGAAATGAATGGAGCAAAATCTCTTCTCCGAAAACCGCCAATCGTGGGAAGCGCGCGCGCCGGTTCGCGGTTTGGGAAATGAGGCTTGAGGTTGGGTTCACTAGTGGGATATGGGTGACTTTTCTTATAATTTTCTTAAATTCCAAAAATTAAAATGATCATTGATGAGAAATATAAATAAAAAAGTGCGAAATCCGGAAGCCGGCAACGAAATTATGGAAAAACATTTTTATCAATAGAGTGACATATGAACTAATCAAAGACATCCTAGTCAGGGAAATGGCAGCTAAAATTTCTACCCGAAAAAAAATTGCAAAATGTTTGTTAAAAAAATCAACATTACATGCCATTTCTCCCTTGAAAAAAATCCCACGAAACCTGCGAAACAGTGCGTGTCGATGTGGTCTGCCCAGCTTTTTTCTGTGTTGTTTGTGCTGTCCAGCAATGCTCATTTTTGAGGAGAATCCGGCCATTCAGGGCAGATTCAGAAGCGGCCCCGGCGGTTGTTGGCGGGTTATAAAAATATGCAAATATGGAGCGAAACCGCCGCCGCTCAGCCGATGGCATCGACAGTGGGCAATTGTTTTCCTGCAATTAGCGAAAATGACGACGATGCTTCTGCTGCGGTCTTTGAAGTACACACCACCACTTTTTGCGGGGGTGGGCACTTTTTTTTCTCATGCGTGGTTTGTGGATTTTTCATGCGGCTTTTTTTTGTATTTGGTTTGCTGATGATTTTACAATGGCCAGGAGGTGTGGAAATGGTGAATTAAAAATATTTAACCTCATTTAACTTTTATGGCAGGCTGCGGTTTGCATGGCACCGATAGATTTAATCGATGGTAAAAGTTGTGCAAATAAAATGTATTCTGGCATTCGCTCTCGTTTCCGTCTGGCATTCCTCGAAACTATTTCCCAACTAGAATAAACTTTTCCTTGTGAGACGTGCCTCCTGCAAGCTTCCAGCATATCCTCCAGACAAATCAACAACAGCTTCTTCATGTAGTCCTTGCTAGTTTTATGGTCCACCAGGATCGGAAAGTTGTTATTTCTTTTGTGGAATTTCTCAATCGTTCTGTGTTGACTTCCAACGAGCGAGCCACACGTCGTCGCGCGTTTGTTTTCGTTGGCTCCAACCTCTTCTTTTTTTTTATTGGGCCTATGTGACGGGAATAGGAAAGCTCCTAAATCACACGTCCGCACACTGCTGGTTTTTGCTGGGGCAAAATCGATAGTCGCGTGATTTGTTGCCCTGCACGTTCGCAGGACTGCCTAGCTGGCAACAGTGCATCTTGTTGAACGCTGATGTCATACGTGTGTTACGTCCAGCCAAATCTGTGTAGAATTACACGGAAAATCAGTTTTTTTTAATTTAAGATTTTATTTTTATTTCATTCATTTTCTGGTAATTTAAAAAAAGACTTTAACTCGAAATAAAAAACTAATTTTGAATGAATTTAATTCCGTGCAGAAATCAAACCAAGCTAGCATTTTCTAAAAAAAAAATGTAAAAATGGAGGCAAAAAATTGCATCAAAAGTCTGCACGTCACACTCGAGGCGAAGCGTAGCAAATAGTCACCCTGGTGCGTGGTGCGATTCGTGCGTAACGTGACACGAGTGATATCATTCTGGCTGAGTTGAGAGAATTGGTGCACTGTTTTCGACGTTTAGCATGATTGATAACAGGCTGGTTTTCGTTGGATTTTTTCCTTGCTCATGTAGAAAAGATACAATTATATCTTGTTAACCCTTTTATTTCTTATGTACAAAACTATCTGCATGAAAATATTTAACGTTTTCAGATAAGGATGATAAACATTATGATTTGGCAACACTGTATTGAATTATGGATACTTAATTTTTGTTTTAATATTTTGAAGCAAAATGAGAACATTTTTGATGAACGCTTTCGAATCTGATCAGCCCAGTAAGATAAAAATGAAAATCGAATCAACATTATTCAATTTCATTCCCTCCAAAAAATCAACCCCTTCTTGCACCATCTTTGCCGTTGTTTGCCAAGTCAACTGACCACTGCGCTCTGCTGCATATCATCATCGCCCCGGCCTCTAATCCTAATTGATGCAGTAGCACAGTGATCCACTCCTCTCTGCTAGCCGCATAACTACGCCAACCACTAACTCGCAAATCGGGTCAATTTGAAGGAGCAACTGAGACCTATCCCACACCCTCGAAGCACGATCCAAACTCAAACAGCAGCAGCAGCATCAGTGTCTTCCCCACTGACCAGCTAATCATATTGTGGCATTTGCCTCTCAACATTGGCACAGTTGAAAGTTAAAAGTGTGAAAAATGAGGGTTTTCTTTTCAAATAAAAAGGCATTCCAACTGAGGATTTTTTTTTGTTTTTTTTTTTAATAAAAATTTTAATCAATATGTTTTTCTAGATAAACGCAGACAAACAAAATAATTTAAATCCAGCAATAATTATGAAAACATTACGCCATTGCTAATCTTATTTCAATTTTTTTCCAAAAAAAATTATTGAAAAAACTTGTAAAATCCATTGTAAACTATACAGAATACATTGTCTTTTTAATCGTTTTACAAATAATGACCATAGATTGGAAAAAAACCAGAAAAAAATATTTTCTTAAATTAATTGTTTTTTTGCAAATTTTTGATGGTAGTATAACTGTTTCGATGTATGAAGCATTTTATGATACTTTTTGTTCAACATTTTTTTAAATCAGGGTTGAAATGTAGTTCTTTTTAATTTAATTCGGTTTTATTGCTAAATAGTCAAGTTACAAAAAGTTCTTTTGAAGTACATTACAGAATTTTGGAGATCCTTCCAGCTTTGTGTTACATTATAATCCATTTTGGAACAATTGTTGCTGTTGGCCAAGAGGAAGAAATTTTATGAAAAAACATGCTAAAATCCTTTTTTTTTTTGTTGTAGTAACTCAAACTGTGATTGAACGCTTTATTTCAAAAATTAAACATTTCTGTATTTCTTTAAAAATAAGCAGTTTGTTTTGTAATTTTCATATATTTTTAAAAACCTTATTCACTTTTAAATGTGTAAAAATGTATGATCATTTTATTAATCTTACAGAGAAAATAATCATGGTAATATTACATCTGGGAATCTTAAATGTCAGAAAAAATGTGTAATTTTACCTCTGAAAATGTGTAGTTTTACCACTTTTTTGTTGTAATGTCGCTTTTTCGGTTTTAATTGAGGTAAAATTACATCCTAAAAGAGGTAATATTTAACCTTCCAGAATTACACCTTTCAAATTTACACAATTTTTTACTATGTATTGTCAAATCTAAAAAATGTGTTTTTCAGAAATAAATAGCTTTGTGAATTTTTCAGGATTACAAAAATATATATTTACTTTCTAAATGCGATCTTTTGTTTCCCATTTTCTTATTTAAAGTTGCTTGGTAAAATTTTTGAGTACAGTCCAGACTCGATTATCCGAAGTTTGATTATCTGAAGGTTTGTATGGGACTTCGGGTAACCGAATCACGAAAAAGTGTTGATCTTTGTTTTTTTTATTTTCTTATTTTTAACATCAAATTTGAGTTTTGCGACCCCATTTTAGTCAAATTTTTATTATTGATTGCCTACTAAATTACAAGATACATTTTTTAATTATCTTATCACCGTCATCTTGGCCGCCATCTTGGATTTAATAATTCTTAATCAATTCAGAATAGTTTAGGGGCATATTTAACCTCGACAATCAAAAATGAGACAGAGATTTTTTTTCGTGATTTGATTATCTGAAGTGAATTTTTCCGAGGCCTTCGGATAATCGAGTCTGGACTGTATTTATGAAATTAATACATTTTTGTTCACTTTATCAAAATGTCCATCAGTGTAAAGAACTTTTAGAAAAAGTACTCTCTTTCGAAGTGTATTTTTTTTAAATACGTAGTTACCTTCGAAATGAATTAAAAGTGTGCGATTATTTGTTTTATATGTATAACAAAAAAAAAAAAAACAAAAAAAAAGTATTTTTTTTCTGAAAAACGTAGTTTTGTGAAAATGTTTAACATAAAAAAAATGTATTTTTTAGAAACTACTAGTAACAAAATAAGAAAAAAAACCTTAACAATTAAAAAAAAAAGAATAACAAGAGAATCTTCAAATTTTCAATTTTTGTATTTTCAAATCTTGCTGAAACTTTTGGAGTGTCTTCCGCATGCGCAAAAAAATGTTGATACACGGGAAATAATTGTTCTGGTTTTGAAAATCACTTTTTGCCACAAAAAGTAGGATCACAAAAGCAAAATTTTAATTTTTATTTTTTCTTGAGAATATAAAATAGTAGTGTTTATAATAGACAATAAATATTTGAGCTAGCTTTATTTTTTGGTAAAAAAAATAGTTTTCAATAAAAAAAAACTCAATAAAACTTCAATTTAAAATAAGAAAAAAAAAAAAACGAAGTTGACTTTATAGCTGTCGGTCACTATTGCTAGTACCAACCACTAGTGTCTTCCTTTTATCTACAAGGACTTCGCCGCCCTGGGCTCCTAAGTGTATGAGAGTATGGCACGGAGCGACGGCGCCGAATACCCATATTTACACAAAGAATTTTAGAGCGCCCGCCGCGGGATTCAAACCGGCAACCTCTGGATTGTGAGTCCAGTGCGCGGTCCGATTAATCCACACGGACGGGACAAATAAGAAAAGAAAATAAGAACTTCAATAAAAAAAAACTTCATTTTTCAATGTAAAATCAAAAGCGCCCCGTTTTCAACTTATAGCCATTTTAAGTTAACATTTCTTCGAAAAAGGTCGCAGATTTTTAATTTATGAAAATAGTGCCCATCTTTTCAAAAAAAATATTTAAAAAAATTAAGATCAAAAAATTAAAAAAATTAAAAAAGAAAAGTTTTTGAGTAAATTATTTTTTGTGAAAAAGCGATTTTAAAAATTTGCCTTTTTGCCGTGGTGGCCGAAATCTCAGAGAATTGCTCAAATATGTATAATTGTAAAAATTGCGGCAACAGACAAAAATGTGAAAACAATTGAAGAGTCGGAATATATCTGGAAAATTAAAAAAACAAAAGAAAATGGCAAGAGATCACAGGTTTTAAAAACTAAGTTAGAAAATGACTTTTATAAGCCCGTTGAAAATATTTTTTGAACTTTATGTCCCTCGACTCTGACCAAAGTCGAGAAGGGGAGCAAACAAATTAAAAAATATAAAAAATGGAAATTATTGCATTGGTTTCAACATTTGGATGAGAAAGGTGTTTTAAAATGCGCTTTACATTAGTCCAGATGTTTTGCAATCATTGGTTATCAAAATAACAAAGTATTATTACAAACATTACTTTTTTCGCGAAAAAAAAAAACATTTTGTGGCCAAAGGTAGCTAAAAAGGTAAAAACAAAAGGAAACAAAATAAAAATAGGACGAACACAAATTTACAGTAGGAAGTTGAATTGAAAACCGTGTTAGAAAATCTAAAAACAGGATTTTTGGATGATCATAATATGAACATTTTGGCCCTCAAATTGACAACAGACAAGATACTTTATGAAAGTTTGAGAATGTATTTTCATGAATCTTAGATATCTTATGAAAATTGGTCTCTGTTAGTGATTAAGGCTGCATAACCCAAGTAACATTTTTCCAGGAGTTCTACAGAGCTCTTCAAGATAGCTACAGCATAGCAGTTTGGACCGCGGTAGGATAAAATTCTCTTCAAAACTTCTTCAGGAGTTTGGAAGAGTACTTGAAGAGAGTTTTATCCTACCGCGGTCCAAATTGCTATGCTGTAGCTATCTTGAAGAGCTCTTGTAGAACTCCTGGAAAAAAATGTTACTTGGGAAGTCTTTGATCGGTAAAAACATGCAGAATCTTTAGGATAATCAATGTATTTTAGTAACTCAATTTCCATAAAAAAATACTTTTTTACCGTGCACCCTGCGCTCCGGAAGAGACTGTAAACCTGAGTGCAAACACTGGTCACTGATTGCCACCGTCTCGTACCGTTCGTCTTCTTCTTTCTCCAAAAAACACCGTACACTGTATGGGGGAAGTGCTTGACCCTGTGTTTGCGGCGGGGAGGGGTACACTGCGACTCCGAAAGTGCCCCCTCCCTCCCAAGAGGGGCACCACTTGCCTCCCAGGATGGATGCAGTAAAACTGTCTCCTTCCGACTTCAACACTATCTCTGCTCTGCTGACAAACTGCCGGTTTTTGATGCCGGGGCTGCCTCACTCGACATAGAAATCATTTTTCCGTATTTCCGGAGTCGTGTCATCATCCGGAGAATAGACACCCCTCCTCTGCAACCCAGGTTGGGTGTGCCCGGGAGTGATAGTGACAGGAAAAAGGCGCATAAAAATTTCAAATTTTGCACCACACTCTCGGCAGCTGCGGATATCTGGCCCCAGATAAATGCCGTCTGTGAGCAGCTCGGTTGTGTGATAAAAAGAACCTCAGACACTGCTGCTGCGATGTTTGATTGCTTCCTTTCGGGGGAAACCTCAGCTTTCTTCTCCGTTTTTCGTCTCCGTGAATGTTTTAATCTCGGAACAACGCGGTAGCGACGCAAATCTTCATAAATTTCAAGATGAGTGACAAACCAAACGGAGCAGCGCAAACAGAGCAGACACCCCCCAGATCAAAGGACAAACCAAGATTCAAGCAGCAGCAGGTGAAACTGCTGTCGAGACTCTCGAGCTACCTGGTTGATACGGTACGAAAGGAAGTCGTTTTGTGGGAGATAAACAGAGCACCAAAGCGCACATAAAGAGGCCAAAGAGGAGAATCCGAGAATCACCGTGGCATCTGCTGCTCCTGAAAAAGACATGAGCAAATCTTCCCGAGGTAGCCCTGAGATTGCAAACAACACAAACTTATCCGCAATCGGTCATTTATCATTTAGGGTTTGCTGATGGTGCCCAAAGCCTATAGAGGCACCTTGCCAGACCAGGTTTTGGCCCAACTCCCTGGACCCGAAGACGATTCCAGAACCAACAACAGAAAAAAGGGATGCTATTTAAATATTTACCGAGCAAGCACTGTTTGATTGTGTGTCCCCGCCGACCTCCGAACTCGAGGGTCACCACTCCTCCGAAAAGAAGCCGAACTCTCAAACGGAAATCTTCAAGCAGCAGCAGCAAAAAGCAAGCAAATACGCGCGCATCCTGTGTGATAAATAAAGAAAATTTCCATCTTTTCCTGCTGTAGGGCGTCCTAAAACAACACGCCAAGCGCTTGGTTGTGAGAAATCCGAGGAACTCCGAGTCAAAAGGAATACATTTGCTTACAAAGCAGACCCTTGGGACGACTCCGTCCGAGGAGCTGGGAGACGTGTGGAATTCTCTAAATTATTGCTTTATCGCTAGACATACCTTTTGGAATCCTCGGTCGAAGGCATTGTTTCCGAGCCCGAGATTTGATTAGGCTGAGTCGGTTTGTTCGGTTTCACTGGTCAGCAAGGTCAGCCCGATGGCTGATAACGACCACGTGAAGGTGGGGCGGCCGACTTGGATCTTTTAAGGGTTTCCTCGCTAGACGGTTCGTTGGTTTGGTTCGATTGGAGGTTGGACTCAGTTATGTAGAAAAGGTTGAGGTCGTAAATAATTCAATTAACTTGTTGCTGCAGGTTTGTGTTGGATTGTTAAGCAGATTCAAGAATTCATGGTATATTGCACGAGTTGAGTTGTTTCTAGATATAATGTGATTCAAGAGTCTACCCCAAACGAATACAACCAACTCCAAGCAAACCACTTCAAAACAAAAATAACCCCTTCCTCGCACCGATTACAAACTATCAGAATGTAGTGCTAATAATCACCCTCCGATGCTTAAATCTCGGCTAAAACAGCCACTTCCCGGTAGTCGTATAAATTTATTTCCATTCCGCTTCTGACCTATTTCGGGCCGAGTTCGCCCCGAAGCCAACAGTTTGCCCTCGGAACACATCCGGACACCCGAAAAAGTTGCAATAATCTTCACCAGCACCGCGTTCCAGCTGAGTTGCTGCTTGGGTTTTGCCCTTTTTGAACCCCCCTCTTCCCTTTGGCCAAAACAAACCGCAGACTCCTCTTACTGCTTGCTATCAACCAAATTCAGGGCAGCTGCCGCGGAGCGCCCCCCAAGCAACAATGAGCCACAGCGCAGTTAATGGCTTACGAGAAGTTTAAAGTAATCCTTCTGTGCATTTATATTACTTTTTGTTTCTTCGTCCACCGTCGTCGACGACGACGACGACGGCTGATGACCAGTCTCCCTCTTCGGAGAGGTTCTTGATTACCGGCAATTTCCTCACCTTTATTTTTTTTGTTGTTGTTCCCTTCTGGCTGGCTGCGAACATAATGTCCAGTCAATCTACCTTGAAGAGGAGGAGGGAGGTGGGTTCGTAGACCGTAAAACTGTTGTGCGGCTGTCTAGTCGCGTTTTATTCAAATTGTTGTTTTGTTTCGAGTGCCGAGCTCCATTTTGAGGCAGAGAGCGAGTACCACATTGTTGCAGTTTGTATGGGCGAGTCTCTCTTCAACTGGGGGCTTTTGTGCGAAATGGAATGAAATTTTGATGATTCAGTTCAGTTCTTGGTAGAGGCTTGACGTTAAGAATTTAAGAAGCTCAGAAAATCTAAGAAGTTTGAAATATTTTAGAGTATGTTGCAAATGGAATCAAGAACCACCCTAGTCTCCAAATCTTGAGCATTTTTTGAATAATTTTTTTGTAACAGATCAAAAACCGATCGAAAAATTGTTTTTGCTTTATCCTTTCGATAACCACCCAGAGAGATAATTCTAGAAGCGATACAATTTTAGGAAATAAAGCTCATCATTACTGGAAAATTTGAAAAAAAAAATGGCATTTAAGATATTGAAAACATGTTTGAAAGTTTTTTTCTTCTCTCTGGAATGAAATTTTGATGATTCAGTTCAGTTCTTGGTAGAGAATGGACGTTAAAAATTTAAGAAGCTCAGAAAATCTAAGAAGTTTGAAATATTTTAGAGTATGTTTTTAAATGTAATCAAGAACCACCCTAATCTCCAAATCTTGAGCATTTTTTGAATACATTTTTCGTAACAGATCAAAAACCGATCGAAAAATTGTTTTTGTTTTTACGTTTCTTTTATCCTTTCGATAACCACCCAGAGAGATAATTTTAGAAGCGATCCAATTTTAGAAAATAAAGCTCATCATTACCGGAAAATTAAAAAAATGGCCTTTAAGATATTCAAAATAAGTTTGAAAGTTTTTACTTTCTCTATCGTATTTTTTTCAATCACGAAGTGATGAAAAAGCCGAGGGTTAAAAAAGGTTTGATTCATTGAAAAGCACAGGCCATTTATTGTAAATATCAATTTTCAACGTTATTTCAACATTTTTTACTGAAATTGGAGTTGTCTAGTTGAAACTTGATTGTTCTGTATTTTCTAATACATTTTAAGGCAATTTATTGAATTCAAACATTATCATTTTTAATTTAATTTATTATCAGATTCATTTTTTTTATTTTTTTTTTGTCTTTGAGTGAAACATCTATCTAATAGTCATATCCCAGGCCTCAGAAATGCCCGTTTTCAAAACATTGCCAAAGTCATTGTCAAATGCTTTCCATAGATTAAAAATTGTTCAATTTTTTCACTTGTTCAGAAGGTAATTTTGGGCAATTACAAACTTTTCTTCACTTTGATAACACTTCACTCGTTATTTTTCGTAGTTCCTAATTATTATTTGTATTTTTCATTTACCTTGTTTAGTAATTTTTTTTTCTATGGTTTTGTTGTTGTTAATTGATTTTTTTGCTACAGTTTTAGTAATATTCTACAAACTCCAATTACAATCTTTAGTCTATTTGCTGTCTTGATAATTCTACAGTAATGTTTTCAATATTTTTTTCGAGTTTATGTGTTAGACCATAATTTTTGAAATAAAAAAAATATATACCTATTTCGACACAAAAAATATGGATTTGTAAAAATACATTTTTTTTGTGATACAAGTGATAAAATCATCAATCTTTAAAGTACCTGACATTTTTTAGCTAACCCTCATGTTTCCATATAAATGCCAAGAATTTTGATCAGTTTTTGAAAATAAAAATAAAATAATGCCTAATTGTTTTCTTGATTTTTGTTTGCCTTTTGTTCGATCATGATCATTTTTTTTTTAATTTTTATTTATTTCTGTGAGTTCTCCATTTTCGCTGTTTTTGTGTGTTTTGATATTTTTCTTTTGGATTTTTTTTGAATACTGAAACTGTCAATAACTAAAAGATTTTAAAATCTAATAAAAATCTGATTTTTTTAATTTTATTTTTTGCGTTCAAAAATGTCTAAATTTGGTTTTGTTGATACAGCTTTTTTTTTCTTCGCAACTTATTTTTATTAGGTCCTTTTAGGTGCTGCGGTTGATACAGCTCTTTTTTAAAATAAATCCACACTTCTTAAACACTCAACACATTTTTTTGCTTATTTTAAACTGACTAGGACTGGAAAAGAATCACTGATTTAGCTTATTTAGTTAATTTAGTTGATTTGGTTTATTTAGTTTATTAAGTTTATTTAGTTTATTTAGTTTATTTAGTTTATTTAGTTTATTTAGTTTATTTAGTTTATTTAGTTTATTTAGTTTTTTTTGTTTATTTATTTTATTTAGTTTATTTAGTTTATTTAGTTTATTTAGTTTATTTAGTTTATTTAGTTTATTAAGTTTATTTAGTTTATTTAGTTTATTTAGTTTATAAAGTTTGTTTAGTTTATTAAGTTTATTTAGTCTATTTATTTTATTTAGTTTCTTTAGTTTCTTTAGTTTATTTAGTTTATTAAGTTTATTAAGTTTATTAAGTTTATTTAGTTTATTTAGTTTATTTAGTTTATTTAGTTTATTTAGTTTATTTAGTTTTTTTTAGTTTTTTAGATTATTAAGTTTATTTAATTTATATAGTTTATTAGGTTTATTTAATTTATTTAGTTTATTAAATTTATTTTGTTTACCTTGTTTATTTTGTTTCTTTAGTTCATTTAGTAAGGCCATTGAAAATATTTTTTGAAGTGTCCTTTGACTCTGACCAAAGTCGAGGGGGGAGGCAAAAAAACTATAACAATAAGTTAGGGAGGGGGAATTGAACGAAAATGATTGAAACCCACGGATCTAGAATATTCTTCAAATTTATCACTTAACTGTTTAGAAAATCTATCAACTCGGTGATAAAAACTAGCTTATTTAAGATAAACTTTCCTTCAGTCAATAATTATAGAACATGAATTTCAGAGGGTCAATCAGGAATTTTTATTTTTATAATACTTACATAGATTTAGAAAAAAACATGTTTTTGACTCTCACAGATAGTATGAGTTTTTTGTAGAGAAATGTTACTCTCTTAAATCTGCGTTTCCAATTATCACTGCACGACCAATCAAGACCCAATCATGCTTGCAACCGGTGAATAATTCATGAAATTGATCGGAATGCTTTTCAGTAATGCTCATTTTCAGATTTATTACACACGATGTAATATCGATGCTCATTACTCCAGTTAATATCTCGAAAATATGTTTAAAATTTTGGTGAATGATTCTTTCTACGTGAGGCAAATAATATTTGTAAATAGCAAAGAGGATTACATTTAAATAACTTCAAAATATTTTATAATTTCTCAAGATTGCTGCAGCTACCCTAAACCCTATCGATTTTGTTCGTTTCGAATCCACCTGATTGTTGCTGCTCAAACGAGCAATTTTCACATCCTGGAATGAAAATTTTCCTGCAACGTTCTCTGTTTCGAAAGAGGAGTCCCTCATTCCGGGTAAATTTCCTACCGTGTCAACCAATCAATCAGAGGGACCGATCCCATCGCACCACACCCCAGCTCCTCGTTCCAATCAGCCGTGCTGTACCTCGACCAGACCCAATCATGCAAAACTGCACACACACAGTTCGAATCGCGGGTCCGATATCAATTTCTGTGGAACTAATAACCATTTTCAGTAACGTCCTCTCACTCCAGCGCCGCCACCGCCGTGGGTTTCTTTGCATTTCTCGCCCCGTGATGGTCCAATTTCCTGTCCCTCTCGACTCTTTTACGCTGTTGTCGGAAATGAAGCCGACACGTGAAGAGCAAAGAAAACGCGCGCATATCAATAAATTCGAACCGGCAGTGCTGCGCGATGTTGTACCGGGATCAAATCTCCCGATCGCCGAGAGAAGTAGGTAGACAGGACCGGGTGTTATCAAATTGCTCCGGGTATTCTGATGGAGGCTTGTGTCCCATTGCAATGCTGGAATGGGGTAGTTTGGTGCACGGTAAGAAATGTTACGACACTTCTTACGAATATGCAAGAATCTGAATCCTTGTACTATGGTAGAACCGGATCTATGAGGAAGTTCATATGAGTCCTACGTATACAATTATATTATTCTTCTTAACGAAATTCAGGTTGATACATATTTTGTAAGAATCGGAATCCTTTTTTTTTTTTTTTGGTTTTTTGATCGATTGGTTTTCGGCGGGTTGTAAATTGCACGAACGAGGTCCTGCCGGAGTACGTAACCCGTTCGTTGCAGCTCGGCAGTGGTTTCAACAACCCAAACCCGCACACGGCACCGTACGTTCGGGTTCTGTCCGAGATAGAAGCTGCCGTGAACGAAAGACCGAATGCAGATCTGATTCGACAAGATGTGTCCAACGCGATCATCAACCACGTTAACTACACTAAGCAGTCTTTCCACGACGAGCACGAGAGCACACGAAAAGAAGTCCAAAAAACCAAGCAGTTCCTCTTGGAGAGAGGGGACTTGGTTGTCACCAAGGCGGACAAGGGGAAGACAGTGGTGGTGATGAAGCGGGAGGAGTACGATGAGAAGATGCAAGCACTGGTGAGCGATGTGGAGACGTACGAGCAGATTGCGAGGGGACCAGACCAAGAAGACATGCGAAAGTATCAACAAACAAATCGATGAATGGGCGAACAAGGGTTTCATCAAGCAATCGGAGGTGAAGGTGTACAAGCTACACAACTGTAACCCGCCACGTGTGTACGGGTTACCCAAAACGCACAAGGACGGGAGGCCGCTGAGGATCATCAACTCAACGATCGGTACGGCTACGTACAAGATGGCACGGTATCTGTCCAACATCCTCAACCAGGTAGCGGGTAAGACTGAGCACCACATCGTAAACAGTTTCGAGTTTGTGGAGGAAATCCGTGGGAAGCAAATAACGGAGGAGAACATTTTGTTTTCCCTTGACGTAGTGTCTCTCTTCACGAACGTGCCGGTCGATTTTGCCATTGAATCGGTTCGTTTACGGTGGGATGAGATAAAAGAGCACACGAAGCTGGATGAAGAGAGTTTCTTCAAAATGTTGGGGACAGTATTGAGATCGACATTTTTTCAATACAACGGGAAGTTTTACGTTCAGAGGTTTGGTGTCCCGATGGGCTCTCCACTATCACCAGCGGTGTCGAACATCGTGCTGGAGAGAATTGAGAGAGCAGCTCTGGAGAACTTGATGGCCCGTGGGATCGTGCCAGTGTTCTTCAAGCGGTACGTCGATGACTGTTTGCTGTGTGCGAGATTGGAAGATGTTGAAATTGTACTGGAGGTTTTCAACAGTTTCCATCAGCGTTTGCAGTTTACGATGGAAATGGAAGTAGATATGAAGCTGAAGTTTCTAGACGTAATACTGCGAAGAGAGGAATGTGATCACAACAGAATGGGCGCCAAAGATGTCAATGGAAGGTATTTGGATTACACGTCGGTAAGCCCATTTTCACACAAAAGAACACAGTCATTGCATTAGTTGACAGAGCATTAAAACTAACACACGCTAAGTACCGGGAAAACACAATTAAAACTGTGAAACACATTTTGAGAAACAACAATTATCCAAGTTTTTGGTGGAAAAGTGATTAGGGAAAGGTTACACATCATGTACAACACATTACAACAAAACACACGTAAAGACACCACGGGGTTTGTTACACTTCCTTACGTACCAGGCCTTGGGAAAAGTTAGCAAGGTATTTGGGACAACACGATCTTAAAGTAGCTTTTAAACCAGTTGACAAGATAAAAGATGTGTTGTTTACAAAAACGAAAGACAAAATACCAAAAATGAAGAACACAAATGTGGTGTACGAAGTTCCATGTGGTGCTTGCCCTAAAACGTATATAGGGGAAACAAGCCAGTTTTTGAAAACACGTTTAGACAAACACAAATCAGACGTAAGAACAAAAAACATTGGTGGAACAGGCCTTTCACAACACACACTAGAAGAGGGGCATATTTTTAACTTTGACAATACGAAAATACTTGACAAAGTTACAAACTATAAAACAAGATTGACTGTCGAAACTTTTAACATTAAGCTGAAGGGGATGAAAATGTGGTCAACAAACAAAGAGACTCACTAAATTTCAAAACAACGTACAACTCTATTGTAACAAAGCTTAAATCTACCAGAAGGGACACAAGGGTAACACAACAGTGAAAACTGTAAACAAACGTGGCCGTAGCCAGAAAAGAAACGGCAGGAAGAGTGTAAGAGTTGAACATTTTTGTATTTTTTTGCACGTATTTTAATAATAAAATTAATTTTTAGTGTCCGCTGAAGATGGTCGCAAGCCAGTGAGGCGACCGAAACGTTCGGACAATCTGGCAAACAAATAATTGTTTTTTTTTTTTTTTTTCGCCGAAAACCAATCGATCAAAAAACCAAAAATCAATTCGCGGCGATTAACACCTAAAAAACAAGAATCGGAATCCTTGTACTTTAATTGATTAAGATCTGTTATGAACCAAGAGCTATGTATACTTCTATATGAACCTCTTTAAATAGTTTCAATTTGATACTAAGTTTGTAAGATTTTGGATCCTTCTACTTTGGTAGATCAATATCTGTCTGAATCGGAATCCTTGTACTTTAATGGATCAAGATCTGTTACATATTGTATCAAGAACTTCCAACTCAGTAGTATTCGTGAGTCCTATGTATATTTCTATACGTATCTCTTAACAAGTTTCAGGTTGATACTTAGTTCGTAAGACAATGAATTCTCGTACTTTGGTGGATCAGGATCTTTTATGTATTGGAGAGCTACCAATCCTAGTATTGTACTCTTATTTGAACCAAGATATCGGAATCCTCGTGTTTTGGTAGATGTAGATATATAGATATCATTTTCAGTTTCAAAGCTTTAGGTATAAGCCTTTACATAGTTATTATTCAAAAATCCTCTGTAGTCATGTTCAAAGATCTACCCAAAGCAGTTCCACACGTTGCATAACAGTTGACTTGTTCAAACATTTTCACAGTGAACTCCATACCCGCTGATGGTGATACCGTCTGACGGTAGAACCACAAGAAGGTGAGGGGGACTCCGAGCAGTGGCGGAGGAAGATTTATGCCGAGATGTAAGATTTTATTATTATTGCTTTTGAGAAAACATTTAACGATATTAGCTCGATATGTACACCTCGGGGGAGCTCGCTGCACATAAGCCGAGAAGGAGTTTCTGCAGAGCTTGCCGGGAGGGGAGAAAACATCATCCACATCGCACACACTCTTATGTGTGTTACTGCCCTCGGAGATAGAGATATCCCGGAGTCCGACGAGGACCTGGGCTGTGCAGCGCTGCTGCATGCAAGTACATAGTTTAAATTTTTAATGAGAGTGATAGATAACGCCTGTGGGGTGAAGCGATTTCTTCTTCAAGATGAAGATTTATCCGGACCGACTTCGTCCAGTTTGTCCCGAGCTCCCTGAAAACTTGCTCTGAAAATCTGCAAATACTGTGGGCAACTCAATTACCCACATAAAAACTCCATCTCCAGAGCGAGCTTTGACACTAAACGCTGCAATTTATAGTCTTTGTGTCCCCGGAACGATTCGAGTAGCAATTGTTGGGTAAAGTTCATGTTTTTTTTCTCTCTCCCCGAAGTAATAACGTTAAGGAAATAAGCTCGTGTTTGGGCGCGACGGAAATGGCGCTATAATTGGTTACGCGCCCCTGCTTTTTTTTGTTGCCGTTGTCTCTCCTTTGGTTTTTATCGCACTCTTGTGAGCCTCTGGATGTGGGGAAAACAAAACTCCGCGGAGTCGTTTTCAATTTTATCTGTCATTTTTAACTGCTATTTATGTGCCGCGAGGGTTGGGTTACCAGCTGCGCGGAGGAAGCGAGGTCCGGAGATAATTTTGGGTTTTATTTGTGGATTTTTGTATTTCGAGATACAATTTTTTTCTGAGAATCTGAAAAAAGACTTATTCGAGTAGAAAAAGCTTTCTTGCACAGTAAAAAAAGTGAAAAAAAATCATGATAATATTACAAGTCACTTTTTCAGTATAATTGATGTAAAGTTACATCATAATAGAAGTAATTCCTATTTTACACGATTTTTTACTGTGTAGATATAAACAGATTTACCCTCTAATTTTGAAGTCTAGGCATTAAGTCACCAAAAGTAAAGTTTTGGTCAGCCCAGGCGGCAAAGTCGTCGACTCGGATCCTACATGTCCTTGGCTCGAATCCTGGACTCGACACATTTTTTTTCATCTAAAAACTTTTTTCCATCCTAATGCTCCAACCTTCCTCGGAAGCTGAACTGCATCGAATCTAAATGACTTCCAACGGACTGCAATAAAGGTCCAAATTTAGTAGCCAGCGTTGGTCGCCCATTACGGCGACAAAGTCGGATCTGCAACCGATTCACCCAGTTTCGTCGAGGCCAAGCGAAATTCATTCATTCACACTCACAGCGAAACCATTTTATGGCCGCGAATATCTGCTCTCGCTCTCTCGCGTGGACTCAATAATTTCGCTGTTACGCTTCGTGCCAAGAACTTGGAACATTACGATAACGAGTTCGCCCGGCTGCTGCTGCACATTTCGTGAAAACCCGGAGTAAACAGAACGCGCCGTCGTCGTAAAAGGCCGTAAAATGGTTCATTCATTTTTAACGGGCGGCTCCTCCACGAAGCCTTTTGTTGGCTCCGTTTCGCTGAGTCGAATCGGGGTTTTCGGAAGATGTGAAGCAATCGAGCAAACTAAATAAGCTTTGGATTAGGGGCGAATGCCTAAATCGAGAGCGGGATCCTTTCTCTATTAGTGTAGGCAAAGAAGCGGTTGAATTCCGGGGAAGTCATAACAAGGGATTGCCGGAGCTTTCGATTTTATAGGGCGGAGAGGGATTTTGAACCGTGAAGTGGGGATTCTGGGATTGCTTCATAATGGGATCGACGCCTTTCGGGTAATCTAGGGTTGTTATCGAGCCGGGTATGATGAGATGAAGTTTTACACCTTCACCGTGATAGGGTATCAATTTAGCAGATTTTGTGCAGGATAGACACATAGTTTGAAACTGTTTTATATATGGTAGGAGATTGTATTTTACAGAATATTTTTTAAGTTCGTTCAAAACATCCTATTACAGATACTGCTAATCCTTCATAAGATATTAGTATTTCTTTGTATGAGATTCTGCATAATTTCTTCAAATAACGTATAGTAGTCTTCAATACTATCTTTTTTTGGACGAGATTTTAACACATTCTTCCAACTTGTTCTTTCTATGAGATTCTGTAGAATCGCCTCAAATGTCGTATCGTAGAAACTACAAGTCCTTCGAATGAGATTTAAATTATAATCTTTCAACTAGTCATTAATATAAATACTGTAAAAAAATCGTATCTTAGAGACTACTTGTAACTCATACCACTTCCTAAAGATTAATCCAAATAGTCCTTCTTGAAAAATTGTGTAGATTCGCCCCTATTATCGTATCTTAGATACTACTAAAACCTCATACAAGATTCTGTAGCATCGCTCCACATTTCGTATTATAAAAATTTAAACTACTTCGTATCGTATGAGATTCCGTGGAACAACTTCAAATTGTATACCTTAGAGACAACAAGTCCTTCGAATGAAATTCTCAAACATCCTTCCAACTAGTGTTTCCTATGTGATTCTGAAGAATCGCTTCAAATATCTTATCATAGAAACTAATAATCCTTCGTATAAAATTCATAAACATTGTTCCAACTAGCCATTCTTGATAGATTGTATACAATTGCTACAAATAATAAAGATCAAGGATACTACTAGTCCTTCAAACGTGTTTTTGTAGAATCGCTCCACATTTCGAATCATAGAGATAGAAAGTCCTTCGTGTAAGATTCTGCAAATACTCTACAGATATCGGTTCTAAGAGACTACTAGTACTTATTCCGAAATTCTGTAGAGTCGCTTCTTATATTGAATCTTAGAAACGTATGAAATTCTTCCAACTAGCCCTTCTTGATAGATTGTATTACTACTAGTCCTACAAATATGTTTTTGTAGAATTGCTCTACTTTTAGAATCATGGAGATTAAAAGTCTTTCGTATGCAATTCTATTGATACTCTACAAACAACGTATCGTAGACACTAATAGTTTTTCGTCGTATCATATAAAGTATTAGTCCTTCATATTGAATTCTTAAACATTCTTCCAACTAGTCTAAGTATATTAGATTATAAAGAATTGCTCCAAAAAGCGTATCATAGATACTACTAGTCCTTTGAATGTGATTTTTGTAGAATTGTTCCAGATTTCGAATCATAGAGATAAAGAGTCTTTCGTACGAGATTCTGCAGATACTCTGCAAATATTATATCTTAGAGACAACTAGTCCTTTATATGAGATTCAAAACAATCTCCCAACTAGTCCTTCTTTTTAGATTCTGTAGAATTATTACATGATACTTCGATTACATACTTAAATACTACTTACCTTTCATGTGAGATTTCTATAAAATATCATAGCATCATTACAAGACTGTCTAAGAATGCTTGATTGGATAGTTGAACCTTCAAGAGAGTGATTTGAATGAGTATGAAATGCATTCTACGAATTATAACTATTCGTAAAAATTGCATTATCCAAAGCTAAGTATCTCGTCTATTTCGCGAAAAGTCTGTCATACAGAAAGATTCCTCAGAATCGCCTCAAGTATCAAATGTTATACGTAGATGAGGAGTTCTTCATATAGAACGATTCTACGATTCTCTCAAACCTGCAAAAGAGATTAATGATCTTCCATGTAAGAAAGGTTCTGCGGAATCGCTTCTGGTATCAAATCTAAGAGATTGAGAGACACGGTCGTTATGCAGATGATTTCACGAATACCTTAAGTAAGCTTCGAGCTGCGCCCCACATATCAACCGGCTCTTTCTCAACCTCCCCAGTGTGGTTCCACAAATCCGCCCATGTAATCACTGCCGCCGCCATGATTTCCTCCCGCCGCTCGCGTTCTCGAAAACGGCAAAGTTCGCCGTCCATAAATCTATTCGTTCCGTTGACCCATTTATGCGTAATAAATTTCCTTCTCCACTCGAAATCCGCACAGACTCCGGCCGGTATACGCAACAGTGCACCGGCAAGCTGTTGCTCAGAATTTTTGCTCCGCGGTCATATCGCTCACGCTGCCACCTCCATTTGAAAAAGTAGCACTAATTAAGCGGCGGCGGCAGCGCAGATAAAATTAATTTCGAATATAAATATTTCTGGCTGATGCGCGCTGATGGACGTCCCCGGCGGTTCTTGGAATCGCGCGGCGCGAGAATGGAGGCGATAGCAGACTTGGGAGTGTTCGTGAATGACGTAAAGTCTGTTGATATCAATGTTCTTCGTGTCTTCTTCATAAATTCTAACCAATCTGTTACGTCTTTTCCGAACATCCCCCTCTCGCCAGTAGCCGTAGTAACTGGCCGTCGTCTTCCTGGCGCTGCACATCTCGCGTAGAGACCGGAGATCGGGTCGGAACTTGGCGTCGTAGATTGCGCCTCCAAGATATGGCGCGCGGGCAATAAAAGTGCTGTTTGCCTCGTCGTCGGATAGGGGCGGCGTGGGTGTAGTCTCTGCGGTGAAGGTTTTCACTCATACTCCCGCTAATTGGCCGCTAGACTAGGGTGTTGTTGTGAACTGTGGCGGCCGTTGTTGGCTTGGTTTAGTTTGAATGCGATTTCATATCGTTACTCTGGGAAAATTGCAGGATTATTTGAGAGATTTTGAAATAGAAATTTCTTACTTTATGTCTGAAGTGCTACCAAACACAACATCAGACAGACCATACCAATGCAATCATAAATTTGAGCATTTGGTACGGTATGTCCACGCATCCATCTTCCCCTATAGATTCTGTGTAATGTGATCCGTTCTCAGAATCCTGTCTGCGGCAAACACAACGCAGTAGGGCTGGCTGCTTTAATTTTTGTAATACAAAAATTAAAGCGTTCTGCCTCCATACTAATATCAAGCCTTCGTTTTTGCTTGTTTCTGTTCAATTTCACATTTTTTCTCAGAAAAAAACAGTTCTAAAGTAATTTTTGGACAACAAATCCCACCGTAACCCCACAGTGCACTTAATGGCTGGTGCAATTATCCGCGCGCACTCTGGGGATGCGATGTACTACCACAACTCTGTACTCAAGAACTCGAGCCCCGCGGACTCGACGTTGTTGTCGTTTCCAAGGAATCGAAGTTAAATTGAAAAATAAAATTTTTATGACGGCTTGTTTTACAGTTTCACCGCTTCTTCGCATTTTTTCCTTTCGTTCTCTGTGTTCTACGAGTTGAGTGAAAAACTTAATGAAAGTCTGAATCCCTTTCAGAGCTCAGTAATACCGACTTCTCTCTCGCTGGAAGAGTTATACTCGCTGCTCCTGTTATTGTTTAACTGCCCGCGGCTGGAGGGGTGGTGGACGGGACACCACCACCAGACCAACACTGCTGTGCCGGGATTTATTTTTAAAAACGGATGCCCTACTTGAAGAGTAAATACAACAAGAGCAGCGTCCGGCTCTGTGATGCAAGTGCAGTTCTGGCACTGTAAAATTTAAAATGAAATTTATGTGATTTAAAAAAAGTAACCAAATTATCTTTTACTTTGATTACATGTAAAATTACATGGCTTTTGGCACGTTACATATGATCCATGTAATTTTACAGTTTTTACCAATTTGACGTGGAATTTTATAATAACTTTTATTTCACAATCAATTTACATTGTCTGAGTTATTTTTACTTAATTTTACTGTGGCAGTAATTTTCTCCGTCCCCATCGCTGGTGATAAATTAATTTTCATATTTTACACTCCTGGCCTCCGCGCTCTGAGTGTGTATTCGCTTGCACTCTCAGGTTTCCGACTATGTGCTACACTGTTTGTGTGTGCGCAGTCAAATTAATATGATTTAAATGGAATGCCAAGGGAATATGCAACTAATTAAATTTTCATTCTCATTTCTCATTGCAGGTAAGCGTCACCATATCGCCCTTTGTGAGATAAAAAAAAATCGTGAGTCACCCCAGAAAAAAATCCATATTTTCCTCACCAATCTGACATCACTCTTCGAGCGATCCCACACAGCGTGAATCCCATGAAATTGAGCAGCATCCCAAAAAAAAAAAAAAAAACAAAACAAACGTCAAACTTGAAGACCACACCGAAAAACAAAACTTTTTCCCAAATCTTCAAACAGCTCCTGGTCCATAAGTAGCATCAGCGGTGGCGACAACATCGAACAATCATGTCAGACGAGAAGAGAGCTGTCAGTCACACATCAGCCTCTTCAGTCAAGCCCCGGTTGAGATCAGTCAATGTGTGTGTGTGTTTATGTGTGAAGTTTTTGTTCTGGCTCGCGCGATGATGCGCGAAGCGCGCCTGGAATGTCGGCTTGAAGAAGTTTTTTTACAGTCTTGAGTTAACCCTTGAATAATAAACTAAAAAAAAAGACATAGAAAAAAATCTACCTTAGTGAAATTCGAACCGAGCCCTCTGACTAGTCGCTGATTTTAAACCTGCGACTTTACCAACTGAGCTACGCGTGACCTATTGAAAAATATTATATGGACGCAACAACGTTGCGATTACTAAACAAATTTCAATTTGTTATTTTTTCAAGCTTTTTTAAAAAGGATTCATTGTTTCCTATTTTTTTTTCGAATTACATTTTCCTAAAAAATGTGAATTGTTCAATTGGACCTTCAAGGGATCACGTCGTGTGCAAAGCCCGAACGCACATGGAACATGTGAGCTGACAACATTGTAAAATATGTTGGCTTCTCGGCAGCAGCAGCAGCAGCATGAGCGATGAGCAAGCCAATCGTGCTGGCAATAAGAATAATAAAAAAATGGAAACTTTTCCGATAACATTTTCCTTCCAAGAATGTGTGTGTGTTGCGAGACAAGCTGCTGCGCCAAAACATTTCAATTTCTTTGCAAACGAAGCTCTGCGGAGGGAGATTATAAGGTATTGGAGGGAGTTAAGCTGGGCTTGGCTTGGTGAAAAATTTGGCAGCGTGAACACATCTTGTTTGATTAGATGGATTCTTAGTTTAATTTTTGCTTGGATGTAATTTTACCTAAATTTATCTGCCTGAAATTTGCCTAAATGATCTTGAGTTAGAAGAATGTGTAAAATTACATCAGCATGCACTTTTTTTTAACACAAAAGTTAAATAAAATTACATCAATAAAGAGTAAACGATTATGTATCTGAAAAAATAAGTAATTATAGCTCAAAAACGGTATAAGTTCTTTAGCACATCTTCTTTTATGTGTGCTATGTAATCTTAAACACAATTCAGATAAAAAAAGGATGTGTAAGAATGTGGCATTTTACCTCAGAAATTATGTAAAATTGCATCAGCGATTCACTTTTTTTTAACATGCAAGTTTAGTTAAATTACATAAAAATTACATCAGTAAATTACGTATTTTTCAACACGATTTTTTTTTAATTACATGAATATAGAGTAAATTTTCACTTTTATTTCTCCTGAAACATTTTGTGTCAGAAAAAATGAGTTATTTTAGTTCAGAAACGGCTTTATTTCTTTAGTACACTTACTTTTATGTGTTATGTAATCTTACACATAACTTCAGGTAAAATTACATGAAATGAGCAAAAATTTTACCATGAAATGTTTAACCCTTCAGATTAATATTCAAAAGATTCCATGTGTGTCATTTTATAAATTTGTTTCAATTCGATTAAATGGATTTTAATATATTTGTGCTGAACTAAACAAAAAAAAGCTTCAACATTCTCTTCACCCAGGGTTTCACACAACTCACCATGTCAAATTACGACAAATACGATAAAACTGCAACTCCCTTGACGTTACCCCCTTTTCCCGCTTTTTAACGTGTCACCGGAAAGCTGCCGTAATAACAATTTGTCGAAACTTAACAAATGAACCACAAATTGGTGGCCCACTTCTGATCGGCCAAATTGTGATGTTTGTTTGAGCTCGTCGATGTCGACCAGTAGTGACGGTCCGCCACATACTGCGGTTGAGGAAGCCTCACCTCCCTCCACCCGGGAAGCCAGGATGTCCTGCTGCCAAAACACAGAACAATTCACAAAATGCTGGGGAAATATCGCATTACACGCAACATTTATCGTTTTCCCGACAGTTTTCCGCCCTTCCTGGTCCAGTTTTAGCTTTTTGGGATATTTTGTCACGCGAAAGTAAATTTATAAAAATATTTCAATAACTCTACGAGATCTTGTTGGAAGTAAGAAGTCAAAACGCAATCATGATCATCAATGGTTGGCAAATTTGCTGACATTAAATGTCAACAGCCCAGTTATCAAAGAATGTCAGCAATTTTTTGTTTGGGTGTGGGAATTTTCAAAATGTTACCACCCAAAACTGCCGGAACTGTGGAGGTGCCACCCAGTAATAAATCGAGCTTAATGTTGGCGTTGAAAGCCCAACGAAAGTCGTGTTCCTGGACCAGCAAAAAAAGTTGAATATAAAAATGTTGATCTCGATATCGCAGTTCATATATTGGAACAGAAAACAACAACTCATTTATCAAGCTGGCAACAACCCCCAGAACTCACTCGCGCGTGAGACTGTGTGAGTGAGGTGTTGATGTGTTGTTTGGGTTCGACCTTTCCTCAAATCGAACGCAGCGAGTTGGGGGATCAATTGACGAGGCAGTACATCATCATGAATCGATCTCAATCAGGCGAATAAAAAAAAAGAGAACAAGACCATTGTTTAGAAACAGGACACCCCACTTTGTTTATGATTGGAGGGGGTGTCTCGAAAGGTCAGGTCAAGGCCTGTCAATATTATCCGCTCAATTTCCTCAATCGACACACGTTTTGCCACACATTTACACATCAATAAATATTAATTTCCAGTTTAATGCTAGAGTTCACCCCTTTCGGCTAATAAAGTATGGAAGTGTTACTTTTTGAACCCACCAACACCCCACACACTGACATGACTTGGCGCTACACAAATCGCATTATGTCAGCTGAGTCTGACTCTTAGAGGGCGCCTAGGAATTGTCGATTGACTTGCTGGAATTGACGAGGGGGAGTTCTGTATCTGTTTGATCGATTAATTCAATTATTTCAGTTCGCTTTTGTTCTGCGTGACAGAATCGATCAAGAAGTTTTTTTCATTACTTTTTTGGTTAAGACTTGGATAAATAACTAAAAAAAATAAGAGATTTCTTTCGCCAGAGTGACCACCTCAATAAAAAGTCAGAACGAATTTCGGCAGGGTTGCCAGAATATCAAATTTTGACTTTATTGGAGAGCCAATTCAAAAACAACTAAATTCGTATAATATTGGAACCGTTAATAATTGCACAAAAAATAACAATTTCCATCTTGAAAAAAAAAATATAAGTATCATGGTATCAGTATATGTCATTTAAGGGTTGCCAGAACCTCAAACTTTATAAATCGCAGTAATTTTTTTTATCTTTCAAATATTTTTCGAAAGGTTTTTTTTAAACCGAATCGCAATACAAAATGAGATCTTTTTCAGTTTCATAAGTATCAATAGATAATGACAGGGCTGCCAGATCGTCAGTATTTATTTCTTTTTAATTTTTTTGTTAAAATAAATTACGGATAATTTTTTCAATGGAATCCGTTACTAATTTCTTCATTTGAACTTTAAAAAAATCATCTGCATCCGTTGAACGTGACAGGGTTGCCAGATCTTCAATCTAAATGAATCAGTGAATTTTTCTAACGAAGTGTTTCTTAAAATTATTCACATCCAAATGAGAGCATAGGGATTAAACAAGCTTCGAAAATCTATTTTAAATGCTCTTAACATTAGGCAGGGTAGCCATCATTTTAATTTTGAAAAAATAAAAACTTAGTCAGCTCAAGTACATTGTGTGAAATGTTGCATAGAAAGTTGGTAAATCCATTCTCCTCTGGAGTTTTTTTTCTTCTTTTGAACCCAAAATACATCCATAGAGCTTTGCTTAGGTCCAAAATAGGGACATCGCATTTTAGTGTGGGTCCAAAATAGGGACTTGCTGCTTTTTAAAATGTTGATGTTGATATCAACAATTAAATGGCTTCTGACGGATGCACTCATTTTTGGAGTGCATATGGTACCGGGACATAAAGTGGGTCCGGCATGGTGTGGTGCATAATTGCCGAACCAAACGAGATTAATACCGACTAATTATGCGGAATGTCCCAGATTTGCGGACAATCAGACGGCAGGTGTGTTGGATTAGGGTTTTGACGTGGTTTGCAGTGACTTTGTGTCACAAATTTAACAAGATTTCTGGCTTCAAAAGTTGGTCCAAAGCGATTCAGACGTTTCTGACGTCTGATTCAAACGTTTGATGCGTCTGGTTTCAAGCCTTGAGAATTCCACTTTGTCAATGATCTTAACGCTCTTTTCAGCGTAGCTTTTACTTACACACAAACAGTTCAATTCCGAGCGATACTAAATTGGGGTGTACGAGAATTTCCCTTATCCCCTTAAAAAAGTGGAGCATCATCACTTTCCATCTTCTAAATCCTTATCCTTCAAATCAAACTACTTGTTGGTTGTATAAGTTTATCTTATAAGTTTAAATTGTTCAGAAAATATAAACGTCTGAATCTATCGACTGAAACGTCTAATTCAGACGTCTTTTTCTTGTTATTTTATCTGAAATCGTCCTCTTTTGGACAACTAAAGATGTCTAAATTTGACTTTCTAGTCGATTGATTCAGACTCTTTTCAATTCAAACCTTGAACATCTTGGATTGATACTTAGTGTATTGACGGTATTATTCAGACTTCAATTTAAGGGAAATCATGTTTCATTTTACCCAACCCGATATCAACCTCATTACAATGTCGAGCAATCCGATAAGCGCGCAGTCAATTCAACAAAATTGGCCAGCAATCCACCCTCAAAGAGAAAGTAACGTTCCATGCTCTTCTGTTTGATCGATAATCCAGTCCAAATATTGTATGCTGTCTTTTTCACAAGCAGACCTTCACCAGAATATGCCACCGGAGGACGGTCGTGTTACAGAACCCATAGCAGTAACTGTGAAAGCGCACCTGCAAGGTACATTTTTTTTTCGGTGTTCAGAAACTGGGTCATTCCGGGCATCAAACGTAAGAGCAAAACGAATCATAAATTGACCGTGTAATCACGTGTACCAGCTGGCGATGCAATCATCATTAGAGTGTGCGGTTCGTCAAGAGGGTGTCATTAACCAAGCAATTCAAGATTACGTCTTGCGGTACCTGGATCAACTAGGGCTCAATCGAGCTCATTGATGAACCCCGTCCACTTTTCGGTTATCAGCAAATCCATCGTCTGACAAGTGGCTGTCGATTTCCGGCTTTTCGATGGGCGGACATTTTCAATCTCCACAGTCACTTTATTACGAGCGATGAACTTGAAGATGGAATCTTCCCCAAAGCAGTCGTAATCGGATTACCCGACTGTCAACGACATCGAGGATGAGCTTTTTCTTGGTGTGCCGAGTTCAAGAGACCCCGAGCCCACGCGCGTTGATGTTCGCATCCGAAATAGTAAAGCAAATTACTTATTGTCCATCCGGAGTGCGCCTCACTCGGGGGGCCACTTTTGCCAGTCGACTTGGTTGGTCCGCCAGAGCAGAGAGGGCTTCGGGTTGAAGAAGTGTTGTTATTCGACCAACTCAGTTCATTCCAGGGGGTTGTGGAGTGGAGTGTTTGTACAGGGTGCTGACGAGGAAATATCACCGCACTAGGAACCGCCCAGCAAAAGTGTTACAATGTGGGCAGGGTGTTCACTTTTTCAATTTTTTTGAAAGTGTTTTCAAAACAAGGATTGGAATTCGATCCAGTAGACTTTTTCTTATCAATGCTGATCGAAAGGCACATTAACAATTAATAACCCTTATTTGCTTTTAAACATTGAATATTGCAACATGACCAAAAGTCGCTTCCCATAGCATCACTGATCGGAAGGCACGTCGACGAAACATTTAAATGATTTCTTTTGATTCGCGAGTTATCATTTCGATAACTTGTTCACACTTGTTATATTGAAGATAACAACACAAACAAAAATTCCTTCCCATAGCACTGCAGCTTGGAAGGCACGTCGACACTAAAAAAATGTAATTTTCTCAGATTTCCTCGAGTGACCACCCTGCCACGCTACCCTTCTCGCTTATCAGAAGCTGGTCATCTTGCTGGTCGGATGATTGCGTTGTACCATTTCCAAGCTTTGGATTACATTACGAACCGGACACGTCCGAGGGACCACCTCCCTTGCATCGCGGAAGAGGCGGTGGCCAGGCCATTGTTATGGCCCGCAACGCGCACCACAGACCGAGAGGTGACGAGGCTCGGGTTCACCGCAGTAGCACCGTCCATTCCGTTTGGAAGGTGCCATATCAGATTATTGCTGACTCTTACCTGTGAAAGGGGAGATTCAGGGCGAAAGATAGTGTGTGTGCGCTCTGCAGTTGATAATGGTCTCGTACGTGTGGGAGGTTGGTGAGCATATTCAAATATGATACTGCGAGTTGAAACGAAGGTGGCTGCTGCACATAATTTGCTCGGTGAAATTGAATTGAGTGTTGTTTGTCTCCAGATGAGAGACACCCCTCGGTAGTGCCCAGTATCGGGTATGCAAATCCGTCCCCGGTCATTTGCAATGGAATTCGATTAGTAGCCTGCTTGCCGGACAATGTTTTGCCTTTTCCGTAATAGTACACACGACACGACACGCACGTTTTGGTTCTCCATAACGGCAAAATGGATCAAAACTGGCATAAATTTGAATAAACGATTCCAATAAACAAAACCCCGAGCGCTTCGAGCGCTCGAATCGATCAAAATCTATGACTGATTTCGCGACACATTTCTCCTGCGATACTTTGTTATAAGCTGCTCACAAGCTGAAAGACAAATAACCCCTCAACTTAAGACAAGCCCCTGATTCTCCAACAGCAGAGATTCAATTCGCAACTTGCGAAACGTGTCACTTCCACGCGTGTATGTCAACTCGGGCCTGATAAATTGCACTTCAGTGTGCAGGGCGAAACCGCTCAACAATGGGTTAAAATATGGCAAGCAAACAAAAGTTTGTTCTGCAAATTTGAATTGAAAAATAGCGCGCGCACGAGTTTACCGCGAACTCTTGAGGAGTTCTTTCGAGAGAGGGCAAAGTCTGCACCGTGAAGTGCGCACCCAAAGCGGTGTACATTGTTGAGAGGAAAATGCTCCCAAATTGGTAGTAAACGGACTGAGAGAAATAAGTTTTAAACGGTTGAGAGCAATTTACTCGCAGTATTATTTTAAGAAATATACTCATGCTGTCGATAACGGGAATTGATCCCGAAGCCTTTGATTTGGCAATAGTAATTCGAGAGTATTATGCTCTCGGTGTCACAATTTTTCTCTCAATTCCTACCGAGACTATTTTACTCTCAACCGATTTATTTTCAATTTTTGTAGAAGGATTTTTAGGCATCAGACTGCTTTTCCTAAAAATTTTACTTTTAACACCAATGCTCCAAGTTATACATCAACGACAACGGCGACCAAAGTCATACACATTTCATGCAAAGTAGATCGCAATCGCAATACGACGCACTTGAGAAGGGGGGTGGACTGTGAGGTGCGTCACCACGACCTGGTGCGCAGCAAAGATTTATCACACAACTGTCTCCGAATCGCTTCCAAGAGGGGGAGGGGAGAATGAGATCATGGAGCACATCCTCTGTGACCCCCAAAACTTGAGTCGTACTCCACTGTGTGTTCACATTTCATTGAGATTTACTTCGCTTCATGCTAGGATTATTGTTCTTCAATAAATATATGCAACACATTTAGCGATGTCTTTGCACTCCCCCTGGTGCGAGTGTGAGGTGGGTGCACCCAAATTAGAGATGGTTGACATTCAATGGTATCTCAAATCTAATCATATCTCGAATTATCAACTTCCCTTTGACAGTTCTGGATTTGATTGTTTTACAAACATTGGTAATCTTGACGTTTCTCCTGTGAAAGTATTAGTGAGATCGATTTTACCGATCGTCATACAAGAGAAACTTGGCCTCAATTGAATTTCTTGTTCAATGATTGGTCAGTGAAACTATTTTGAAGAACATTCTGACCTGAATGAACATTCTTCCATCAGTAATAAATATAGAAAATTGATCATGTTTTCGTTATTTTCCTCAGTCTTACTCTCTCCATATTGGTAAGGAGATGACTTACGAGTCCAGCGGCAGCACCCTTCTGAGAGGAAAAATCATTCAATCTGCCAATAAAACAAAAATGAGAGAGAGAAGAAAACGTTCAAAAATATTTTGTTCTCAGCCCTTAAAAACTTCAAAAAATACAAAAATTACACGCTGTCGGTATCGATCCACAGTCCTTGGAATGAAATGATCAAACCAGGAGCATTTCACTCTCGGTGTTTAATTTTTTTCTCTCAGTCTGAATCGAGATCATTTCCAGTGAAATCATGCTGAAAAGTATCAGGGTAACATTACGCCCCAAGCTCTTCTCTTGTCTGTATTGCAGTATAATTGCAGTACATCCGGAATTCCCTAAAAATGCATAAACAATAACTCGGCCAGCCCTACCGCCTTGTGTTACCCGCAGAGAGGATTCTGAGAATGGATCACATTTCAAAGACCCTAAAGGGGAGGAAGGATGTGTGGACATACCGTAGCATTTCGCTCTTGTATGATCTTTCTCTCAGTCTAAATCGAGATCATTTTACTCTCGACGATCTTCTGCTGATGAAAGATGTCATACATAATTTTGAGATGTTTAATGTCAGCGGTATTAACAGTGTGATAAGCTAGCTCTTTTAATTTGAGTGTCCAGGAAACTGGGAGGTATCGAACAAGCGCGGGAGTCCGGAAAGGCGTTCTGCGAGTGTATGTGCGCGTAATGAGTGAATAATAAAATCGCAAAAAGGGGGACACACAGACGTCGTCATCAGAAGACTAACAAGAGGGAATATCTGCAAAGCAGTGAGATATTAATGCGAAGTTTTCTCGAATGGGCACAAAAGTACATGAGCAGTGGTGGAGGTTCGACCTACGCACATTTTCAGCTATATTTATTCGAGTATTTATCATATGCATCACGCGCGCGCCCTCACCAATATACTCGCACCAAGGGGGAAGACTCTTGCGGAGATTCGACGAGACTTGGAAGATTGAAGGGGGTAGGGGCAATGTTTACTTGTTTACCACCACCGGAGAGTTCTGGTTCCATTCCGTGGAAGAGATCAGGCCCCCTTCTGGATGATGGTTTCGGCCCGATACGTGCTGAGCTAATGCTCTCTGTCAGGTTTTATCGTACACTGGCATTTGCATCTCTTCTGGGATTGAAAATGGCAGAGTGGGAGACTGTAATCGCTAATGGAGGTGGGCTAGGGTTGTCCTAGAGTGTCGATGGCAAGATAACGATGTCGTAAGTAATGAAGCTTATTGAACTGGATCCATTTTGAATCGACTAGACAATTGCTATTAAGGCGTCTGATTAAGACGTTTGTTGTGATTGGCTTCAATCATGTCATTCTACTGAAACTTATCATCAAATTCAGGCATTTTTATATAATTATGCTAAGAAGTGTCTTTTTAAGACGTTTATTGGAAAGACGTCTGAAAAAGACGTCAAACGTATAAATGTGTTGCTTTAAGCAAGATTGATTGTAGTGAAAGCATGAGCAAAGTCATGATTCTCTCATAAGGCGATTCGTAGCAAAACGTCTGATTGTGACGCCTTAAGTAGCTCCCCTGACAACAAGACGCTTCAAAATTATTTTTCAATTATTTCGGCCATCCCTAGCTTCACCAGCAGGGAAGCAACCATTACACCAGTCGCTTCATTTGAAGCGTCTCATCTTTTTATGGAGATTTGAAGATTTCCAACTGCCGTCGCCGACGGCGACGACGACGACTATCGCGATATCTATTCGGCTGTGATATTTTTAGGACATCATAACCCTCATCGTCGTCGTCGCCAACGTGAAAAGAAAAGATTCGCTTATAAGGCGATTTTTCATCGCAGCGTTCTAGCTCTCCCCGTCGGTACTTGGGATAAGTTTGATGAGTCAGCTGTTTTGCGGGATTGCTCAGAGACTATTTTCGTGCCCCAGAATCGTTTGCATGCCGAAGAAGAAGCTGACAAATTCGTCCGTGTGATGTCACGCGCATCACTCCGGAATAAATCGGAAAACATTCCGGTCAATTTGGACAAACACACATCAGGTACGGCGCAGAGCAACAGCTGACACCGTCTCAAGATTAAGTAATCTCGTTAAGGGCGGCAGCGACTTTCAATTTGCTCGAGCTGTCTTCGCCGTCGTCGGCGGCCCCGGAGAAAATGTGACACTTTGTGGCACAAACATCGTACGAGGTGTGCGGGATTCCTGGGCAAGACGACACAACACAAGGCAGAAAGATATCCGTCTAATTTCGGCTGTCGCATGTCAGTTTATCTGTGCGGGTCGCCGCGAGACGGTACAAAGATGAAGTACAACGCCGATGGGTAATGAAGAAAACATCGAAGGAAAAAACTGGCTGGCATGTGTCCGCCGGCGATGGATGAAGATGGGAATCTGTCATCCACGGTATAGGTTCGCCGCCAAAGAAGACGCTGTCCAGCGATAGAAGATAATTGATTGACTTTAAATGGGATCGTTAAGGCTTGAAGTGCGGAGGCGTTTGACGTCTTAAAGAAACGTTTTGGGATGCATCAAGTGGTTGTTTGAGTTTTTATGAGAAACAAACTAGTAAAATCTATTGAACATCTCAAAAGAAGTTCGGTACGGAAGCTTCCGGGAAGGCATCTGAATCAGACGTTACAGCTTTAAAGACGTCTAGACGGCACACAGATGTCCAAAATTTTCTAAAATACGCATTAAAATAGTTAAAAAGTCATGTGTCTGAATAAGACACCAAAGGATTAGAACAAAATATAAGTGACTTTGTAATCAACCAACATTCTTCTCTCTAAAAATCACTTCAAAGCAGGAAAGCTCAACCATTCATGACTGATTGCTCTCACGTACCTCAAGCCAGATTTGCATTCCAACTCGATTCCAAGCCGGAGGCTTGGCTCTTAATCACTACCTCTATTCCACGAGCCTTCCCCAACTAGAATCATCAACCGTATTACCTTTCCCAAATCCGTCCACCAACTCGGTTCGGCTTCCATAAACAGCACAACATTACAATTATTCATAAGCATAAGCACTCCGAGAAACACACACACAAATTGCAATTGAGAAATAATCCCAACGCTTGGAGAACTGCACCGAGACTGTTGCACAAATCCGTCCGGCAGACCCGCGGGGCAGCAACTTGACTCCGAAGAGATCGTCGTCGTTTGCATTTTCTGTGCTGCAGCGGTAATTTTCGTGATAAATCTAATCTTTTTATTTGGCCTCGCCGGTGGACCAACCGTTACAAGCCAACTCTTGCCACCGAGGACATTAGCATAAATCTCTGGACAGCGACGACGACCTGGCCGAAGCGAGATTGCGGATATGCAAAAAAGCCTTAAAATTATATGCACACATATGGTCTGGCGAAGAAGCTGATCTGAGAGCGCGTCGTTACGGATTCTAGCCCCGGTAGTAGCGCGCATGGGATCATGTCGTTATCAGGCCGAACATGACGAGATTTGGAGCTCGGGTCGCATTTGCATTCCTTCTCGCGCCACCGCGCGATGCAGGTTGCTGGTGCATAGTTTCGAAACAAATTGTTGTGTGAGGTATTTTTGGCTCCAGCGGGGTTAGACTGGTTCAAGTTTTTGTAATCACTTGGAAATGACAAGTTTGAGATTTGACTGTTGATGTCGTTCGAAACATCTTGGTATCACTGGCAAGAACTTCCTGTAAGTGAGTGGGAAAACTTCGTCGAAGACTGCAAATCGATTGGACTACTCCGCTTGAAGTTACAGGTGTTTGAAAGATTTGTGGGACAATCCGTGTCAGGGTTAAACGAGCATCTGACGAAGATTTATAACCAACATAATTTCAATTCCTTAAATCAGTTCGATTTAAGGTTTAACCTCAGTGAAATACTTAATAAAAGATTGTTAAAAGACAATAATAGTGAGAAATTGAGCTATGTTGCTTTCAGCTAAACTTATTTTACCCAAATTGTCCCAAAATTTTGAAATATCTGTAACATAGCAGAATAAAATCGAATCGGTTTTCGATCTTTCACAAAGTTCATATTATCATTCAGTTCTCAAGTTTCAAAAGTCTGCAACTAGAATGGATGAAGACGAATCGATTTGCGTTCTTCGACAAAGTTAAATTTTGAATGTTTTCACTATTTTTTATTTTAATTTAGAAGGTTTCAAGGTAAATATGTACCCAAAATTGTTCACAAAATAACTTTTTTTTTCGAAAATACTCAAATTTTCAAAATATGCAATATGGGAATCAAACGAAGCGGAATTTAATTTGCTTTTACACATAAAAAGAGTTTTTTTTTCTTGAAAATACTCAAATTTTCACAAAATAACGGATTTTTGAAAGTCAGTATCAATTTGCATATTTTGAAAATTTGAGTATTTTCGAAAATATACGGTAATTTGTAAAAATTTCAGTATTTTTTATAAAAAAAACCCAATAAATTCATGAAGCATACGAAATTTAAATTAGTTTGATACCCATATTGCATTTTTTTTTTTTGAATTTGAGTATACAGTCCAGACTCGATTATCCGAAGGCATCAGAAAAATTTAACTTCGGATAATCGAATCACGAAAAAACAATTTTTTCGTTGTCCTTTTTTTGCTTGTCGAGCTTAAGTATGTCCCATAAACTGCTCTCAAATGATTTAGAATTTGTAAATCTAAGATTGCTTCCAAAATGGCAGTGCTGAAATATTAAAAAAAATGCATTTTTGTATTAAAAAAGCAATCAAATATTCAAATTTGACTAAAATGGGGTCGCAGAATTCAAATTTGATGTTAAAAGTAAAAAAAAACAAAAGAAAATATTTTTTTTTACGTGATTCGATTATCCCAAGTTCTATACAAACCTTCGGAAAATCGAGGCATCGAATAATCGAGTCTGGACTGTATTAAAAAAATGTGGTATTTTGTGATTTTTTTTATATTTTACAAAAAAGGTTGAATTAAATAAAAAAAAAAAACAAACAAATTTCGCTTCGTTTGATACCGTATTGCAAATTATTAAAATTTTAATACTTTCGAAAAAACGGTACTCAGCGATTTTTTTTAATTTAAAAAAAATATTAGTGTGAAAAAGGAAACCAAATTTCGCTTCACTTGATACCCATATTTCATATTTAAAAATAAAAATAGTATTTTAAAAAAACACGGTGATTTTTGAAAATTTTAGTATTTTCCAAAACTCTAATAAAGTGAAAAAGCATACAAAATGTCGCTTCAATTGATATCCGTATTAAATATTCTGAAAATTTGATTTGGGACAATCCATAAACCACGTGGACCACGGGGGGGGGGGGTCGTCCATGCTTTTTTTTTGTACGGAAAATTATCCACGAAAGGGGGAGGGGGAGGGGGTTGAGATTTCCGAAAAAGTGTCCACGGTTTATGGATGGTCCCTTTTCGAAAAAAACTGTATTTTATGAACAATTTGAATACATATGAATGATTTGAAACTTGCCCCATTTTCAAAAAAAATATTGTTAGTGAAAACATTGAAAATTTAACATGATATGGTTGAATTAATCGATTTTAGAAAGATTTTAAAAATGAGTAATCGTCCATTATCGGCGATAAGATTATCGCAAGATAGAATTATTGAAATAACGATAACGCTAACCATTACCGTTATCGTCAGACGATGATACTATCGACGATGATTTTATCGATTATCTACCTTGTTCTAGACGTTCTATTTGAAGATGCTTTGAAGATTTGTTGAACACTATGACCTCTAGCAGACTAAATCTTGAGTAATGTCCTTTTTTTATTCTAAAGGTTGTACTCTCAACAAAAACATTGAACCAGCCTAGTCCGCTCATGCACAGCGAAAAGCGTTTGCGTGCCAGCAAATCGTTGCCTGATTGCGGCTTGCAGTTCTACATCGCGTTCAAATTCGCCGTGTGCCACAGTTTGCTATTTCCAGAGCATGGTGGTGGCACATATGCGGTAATCCTGACACATTCCTTGTACGGCGGCGGACTGCGGGTTTGATTAAGCTAGTTGATTGATGGACGACGGTGCCGCGGCGAACAAACAAAAAAAATGCACCTCGCGGTACCGCTAATTAGAGCGCTTGAAAGTAGGTCACACGGTACGGATCCAGGATCGGGTTACATTGTCGAATGCAAAGTTGCAATTAGTGGATCCTTATATGAGGTGTGCGCGACCCTTTCACTGCAAACACCAAATCGGACGGTACAAATTGTTCCCAGCTCGGCCAGCTAGAACCGCTTTGAAGTTCTGTTGAAGTTCTAAGGTCGGCACTATCAAAGCGTGGTCACCGGTGTCAAATCCTTTCGCTCCAATTCTAGATCGTGTCATATTGTTCTAGATCGCTGCTACAGTCCGTAAAAGGTCGGCGGTCCAAGTCCGCTGACTCCAGTGCTGCTCGCTCGCTGATTATGGACAAATTTATGGAAATTGAGATCCCTGAGCCACGGCGCGGCTCAGCGTCACCTCCAAAATCGTCACAGGTCCCAAAGTCCGCGCGCACTGCTACGTATAAGGCTTTAATTATTTTTATTCGTGGGCCATTCATTTTTTCCGAAGGTCTCGATATTCAAATTGCTTGCAGTCTCCCTCCTAATTAGCCCATTGTGCGCGTGCCGATTAGGAAGCTTGATTTATTCGATGGTGAATCGAGAAATGATAGATTTGAATGGGACACGACTTGCCCCGCAGCTGGACACTTGAGGAGGGTGCCTCCCGTAACAGAAGTCCCTCGCACTCTAATGGCAATCAAGATAAGCTTGTACGGCGCGGGTGACTCGTCAGCGTGAGGTTTAAGTGCGCGCCTCTCATTACGACACACAGGTAGACTAATTATTTTGCGAGCATTGCGTTGAAAGACTTTCTGAAGTCAGACTATTCAGTTTGCTCATCGAGCGTTGCTGAAATTGTGCGATTTGGCGCAGTCGTGAAGTCATGTTGCGAGACTTCTTTGGTAGGGGAAGTGTCCCTATAATTGGTTAAATCTAAAAAAAAATCTCAAATTAAAAAAAAATAAAATAATTGTTTCAGCGAGAATCTTATCACCGATAATGGACGATAAATTATTTTTTAAATCTTTCTAAAATCGATGAATTCAAACATATCATGATAAATTTTTAATGCTTTCACTAAGAATATATGTTTTGAAATCAAGTAAGTTTCAAAGTAAAGTATGTACTCCAAATTGTTCACAAAATACCGTATTTTTCGAAAGTACTCAAATTTTTATAATTTGCTATATGGGTTTCAAACGAAGCGAAGTTTTGTATGCCTTTTTCACTTTATTAGATTTTTTTTAAAGTACTAAAATTTTCCCAAATTTTCGTTTTTTTTCGAAGGTGCCAAAATTTTAAAATATGTAGTATGGGTATCAAACGAAGCGAAATTTTGTTTGCTTTTTCACTTTATTATATTTTTTTTGAAAATTCTAAAATTTTCACAAATTACCGTATTCTTTCGAGAATACTAAAAAAATAATAATATGCAATGTAAGTATCAAACGACGAAAAATTTTATATGAAACATTCACAATTTAAATGTATGTATAAAGCATGCAAAATTTCGCTTCGTTTAATACCCATATAGCATATTTTGAAAATTTGAGTATTTTGAAAAAAATACGGTTTTTTGTGAAAATTTTGGAATTAAAAAAAACTGATATGGTGAAAAAGCATACAAAATTTCGCTTCGTTTGATATTATGTTGCCGATTTTAAAAATTTTAATAATTTCGAAAAAATACGATAATTTGTGAAAATTTTAGTAGTTTCTTTTAAAAAAAAACTCTAATAAAGTAAAAAAAGCTTACAAAATTTCGCTTCGTTTGATACCCATATTGTTTATTGTTTTTTTTTTATTGTAATTCCCAAAAACAAATTTAGTACTAAACTTTTATGGAAATTCAATAAATTACGTTTATAACAAAAATCATGCCATCTTGAAACGGTTCTTCCAAAAGACCGGAGTTTAAAAAAGAACCGCGGTTCTTTTTTTGAGAGCCACGTTCGTTCGCTCTTTTCAGTGAACCGGCTCTTTGAGCGGTTCGCTCTTTTTTTGCCCACCTCTACATACATGTAAATCGGCAAAAATGTCAGAGGTTGATTGAGCACACATTTGAATTTTTTTTAGTCTGTTTTCAGGGAATTAAAATATACATTTTCATCTACTAACAAAACAAATTTGAAGCCATTTGGTTGTACCGTTGCCGAGTTATAGCTAGCTTTTACACCTTAGCTTCCATCCACCCCGGGATTCTAAGTGACGACCTTTGGATTGTGAGTCCAACTGCCTACCAGCGAATCCACCGAGGCAGGACCCAGTGAGACGACTTCTACACCTGGACTGAGCTAACGACCTAACACCTCTAGGTTAGACCGGGACCAACATTTACTTCCCCATCCGACGGAAGGCGTGATCAGACAAATCTCGTCTCAAAATTTGCCACCGGGACCTTCTGGGATCGAACCCAGGCCGACTGGGTGAGAGGCAACCACGCTTACCCCTACACCACGGTCCCGGATAAAAGCAAAATTTAAAAATCGGGCTTCGTCATGCACACAGGACATGTCTTGGGAGTCTTCACCTCAAATTTCAGCCAATCTGGTTCATCCCATCTCGAGATATCGTGGCACCGGTAAATCAACTCGGTGTTTTGAGAAAAACGCTCACAAAGTTTGACAGGCCGCTTTGCGCATGGCAAAATTTTGATCTTAAATCGTCTCTTACTCAGTTTAATCATGTAATATCTTCATAAAACTTTCAGTAGTGATTGAAAATCATCTTTTTAGTGGATTGAATAAATTTTATGTAACATGAAATTTGGTGATTTTCTACATGTATGTAACCCCTTAACTTGAATCACTAGTTTCATAAATGCCCCAAAAATTCTTCAAGTGCCATCATCTAGCATCTGCTAGCCAATTTTCTTCCAAAATTTTCGCATAAATATTTATCGCTCAATCGATATGCAGATGTTCTGTCCGTCCCAGTCCATTAACAATATCGTTGAATGGTCATTTGACTTGCCCTCCTCCTCGCAACCATAACCTAAGCTCATAAAAGGAAGAACGTCCGTGGAACCACCGCTGGACATCGTTATTGTTATCACATGAAGTTCAGTCCCACCACAACCTCAAAAAAAGCTCCCCACAGACAATGTTTTCTTTCTTTCTTTCGGGAATCGTCGACTCGACTTCCTTTCCAGTCGTCGTCGTCCGATATCTCCGCGCTCGGATCTTCTTCGGGCCGTTGTCAGCTTTGTGGCCGTCTTTTGTGGTCATATCGCGCTGCCCTGGCATATCTTAATCCCTCCTCCCTCGAAACACAAGCGCACCTTCTTATATTCAAATGAGCTTCGCCCGGGAAATTCCTCTTTATTTTTATCATTTTTATCGTTAATTGCGGCTTCGGCTGGCTGGCTTCACATCCGTTACATTCCTTTATTCTGCTGCGCGAACTTTGTGGAGTTGAAGTTGGAGTACGCAAAAGTTTTCCCTCTTTTCACCTCACTGGTAGTGAGTAATAAGCAGTTTTTGTGTGGCGGTGTCTTGTGGCAGCAGCACGTGATGATGACTTTTTTATTTGCCGTGATGACCTGAAAATTGGCAGGTGAAAAACCGTGGCGCGGAACGCGCGTGGTCCACGGTTGGGGTGATTTATGGTTGGACTTGCGACAGACGTATCATTAATCAGATATAGGGAGGGATGACAGGTTGGAGCAGTTCGGTGAAATGCTTAATTATTTAACGCGACATGGATAAAAATCGGTCACAGCTATCTGGAAAAAGTTGTAACATCTCTTGGATGATTCTTCAGTTTGAAAGTTCTTCAAATCTTGTTTTTCTTACTCACTTTGAGATACCGTGGAGAATTTCCCTTATCCCCTTAAAAAAATGTGTCTTCTATCTTTCAATGTAACGACTCTGTGAAATTAAAAAAAGCTAGAAATTGCCTTTAACTTCATCCAGTAAGTTAGGAGATATAAATCTTTGCTGAACAGTTTCACTTCCAGATTTTCGCTCAAAATACCTTTTACGACAAGCATCCAAACTCTGCAATAGAAGCCTAACAACCACTTCCAGTTACGGCAAAGTTCGCTCCAGTGAGTTGACATTTACGAAATGGAGGCCACACTTGCTGGTTTGGGGAACAAATTCCCGGCCAAAGTTTTTCTCCTCCGACGACTGCTGCTGGTGACGTCAATGAGAGATTCCAGGGAAGTGCGTATTCCGAGTTTCAGCAGAAATTTGCCAACTTTCGTCCAACCTAGTTATGCGCGCTGAGTTCATCTAGTTCTGGAATTTTTAAAAAGGTCACCGCGCTAAAAGCGTTCTCCGGATATCGCTTTATGGCTGGCGGTAAAAGAACACATTAATTAATAAGGTTATCATCTCCGTTTCTCCGCTCACTTTTTGTCTTCTCGAAGTGTTTTTTTCAGCGCACCAAGGAAGATCGAGGTTAATCCACACAACAGATAGTTTAACACTTTTCACTTTGCGCGAAAAAAAAACGCTGAATCTTAAAAGCACCTTTCGACGTGCGTTATCGGAACGCGAACCTCAGTGATTCTCGCGCAAAGTCGGAATGACTAATGACTCGATTTCCGCGTGATCATACGCGCGTGGGCGCGTCCTCTCCCGGGGTTGATCTCATAACAATCAATCAGCCTTAACGGCTTTGCTGGGGTCTCTCTTACCTGGCGGTTGTATCATTCAGACACTTTCGTGGGGTTGGTTGCTGTTGCTCAGCCGGCTTACAATTTTGTGTGCACAAGTCAAGTTCTTACCCACTGATTATTACTCAATCAGAATATCTTTCCGCGGGGTTGCGGAGCATATGTGGGCGCGCGGATCCGGCGAATGTCTTGTCGAGTATCAGCCTTTATCAACGGGCTCGGATCGACAACCCAACCGACTTCAAACTCCTCGGGTCTCCTCCGTGTGATGTATGGTGAAGTCTGGGCGTGGGACGCATTACTGGTGTTCCATTTATAGCGATATGATCGATATGGAAATGATGATGATGATGATTATATCTTGCCACACGTAAACACGAGAGTTCATAACCGATTGTCGAACGCGTCTCGAAATCCGACTGTCTTTGCTCAATTGGTGTTTGCGGCGATTGATGGTGCCTTTAGACCTGCTCCATTTATCAAACGAGCTCTGATTGATTCTGGGATCGCGTTTGGAGGTTCACGACATCATCTATTAGCGGATTGGATTTCGCGCTCGAAAACGCGTCATGACTTGGAGCCGTTTTTCAAATCTGCATCAAATCGCATGTAAACACGAGTCATCTCACGGAATTGCTTTTCCAAGAAACCGAAACTTTTTCCCCTATTTCACTCAGGCTATGTTTTGGGCAGTGGCGTGTCAAGTCAAAGTAATAGCTGGTTTTAAAATAATCCATCGCTAAAATCTATTTCAATAAATTTTGAAATTTCTTTTCAAAATCGATTTTAAAAAAGAAATACCTAAAAAAAATTATCTGAGTGTGTGTTGGCCAATAACACAGGGGTTCTGGGTAAAAAGTAGGAGAGTGATGTCGTGCAGTGGTCCATGGTCCACTCGAAAAAAAGAGTAAAGTCTAGCGGTCCATTCTAGACGGTCGTGCGTTGTTAACTATAAAATTGTCGTTATCGTTATTCCGATTATTCTATTAGTGATAATTTTATCGACGGTAGTGGATAACCTATTTTAAATATATTTCTAAAATTGACTTAATCCACCCAAATTATGTTGAATTTTCAAAATATTTCTTTGGTAAGGCTGGTACAAATTTTATTTAAAGTTTTTGTCATCCGCCCCCTTCAAAGTTGGCCCGAAAAGTCAAGGGTCAAAACAATGCTGCGCTTAGAATCATTTTTAGCATGTTTGGGTTGATTTAAAAAATCTCTTGAATTTGTGTAAATTTTCCATGTTTAGTATCGCAAAAAGGTTTTTTTTGCATTTTTTTTTATTTTCGTCAAATCTTACTTTTTTTCCAAAAGTAATGACTGCAAATTAACTGAACTAGTGTAAAATATGGTAAGATTCAAAGTAAAAATATTTGGAAAAACACAAAATGCAGTAGTTTTTGAATATACTCAATTCTTTTGCTCTGATTTGAAATTTTACATGCATTTTCACAGTTTTACTGTTGCAAAATTTAAAATCGTTTGATGCATATTGTGAAAATTTGAGTATTTTCGAAAAAAAAACTTTGTTTTGTGATAATTTTAGTAATCAACAAAAAAAAGTGAAAAAGAATACCAATTTTGCTTTGTTTGATACCTTCATTGCATATTATGAAAATTTGAATATTTTCGAAAAAATACGGTATTTTGTGATGTTACTGCCCCCTTCAAAGTTGGCACGAAAAATCAGGGGGCTATACAAATGTTTGTTCGAAAAACTTCAAACTTTCAATGCAAATTTAACAGCAATCAGCTAAAATAAATTTAAAGTGCACTCTCCTGCGTTTAGAATCATTTTTAGCATGTTGGGGTTGATTTTAAAATCTTTTCAATTCTTGAAAATTTTTAATGTTAAGCATCGCAAAAAGGTTTTTTTTCGCATTTTTTTTTATTTTCGTCCATTATTACTTTTTTGAAAACTAATGACTGCAAAACAACCGAACTAGTGTAAAATATGGTAAGATTCAAAGTAAAAATATTTGGAAAAAAACACAAAATACCGAAGTTTTTGCAAATACTATTTTTTTATTTGCTCTGATTTGAGTACATGCATTTTCACAATTTTAATGTTTCAAAATTTCAAATCGTTTGATTCCAATTCTGCATATTATGAAAATTTAAGTATTTTCGAAAAATACGGTATTTTGTGAAAATTTTAAATCTGACAAAAAACTCTAATAAAAGTGTAACAGAATACCAAATTTCGCTTCAATTCTTACCCATATTTCAAATGATGAAAATTTGATTACTTTCGAAAAATAATCAAATTTTCATCATTTAAAATTTTGTGAAAATGTTAGTATTTAACAAAGCAAACTTAATAAAGTGAAAAAGGATATAAAATTTCGCTTCATTTGATACCCATACTGCTTATTATGAAAATTCGTCAATTTTCGAAAAAATACGGTATTTGTGATGTTTTCAAAAATATTTATTTTTGAAACTTACTGCATTATTAAAATATACATTTTTAAGTGAATGCATTTAAAATTCAACATGATAGAGATAAATTAAGTCAATGTAACAATAATAGTGAAATGCATGCAAAATTTCAAATCGTTTGATACCGATATTGCATCTTATGAAAATTTGAGTATTGTCGATAAATATGGTATTTTGCGAAAATTTTAGTTATAAACTAAAAAAACTCTAATAAGAATGAAAAAGAATACCAAATTTCGCTTCATTGCAAAGCCATATTGCAAATTATGAAAATTTGTGTATTTGGAAAAATACGGTAGTTTGTAAAAAATTTAGTATTGAACAAAAAAAAAACAAAAAAAGTAAAATAGAATACCAAATTTCGCTTCGTTTGATACCCATATTGCATATTATAAAAATTTGAGTATTTTCGAAAAATACGGTATTTTGTGATGTTTTTAAAATATGAAAATATCGTCCGGACAATAACGATAACCATTATTGTTATTGTCAGACGATAATATTAACGACAATAATTGTATCGATTAACAACCTGCGGACCACTCTAGAAAAAAGAAAAAGAATGAAGTTCTGCGGACCACTCATAAAAAAATGAAGTCGAGTGGACGACTCTAGAAAAAGGAGAATAGTGAATAATATTATCTTTCTAAAAAAAACAATATTCACCCAAACCTTTTTAATTGTAAAAATTGTTCATAAATTTTGATCATTTTCATTTTAATAAAATTTAAATTATTTTGAAATCCCAAAAGGGCTTCCAGCCCCTCAGCACGTCCCTGCCTTTGTGCCTTATTTATGTTTTTGTTTTCGTCTGAACCCGTTCCTTTCTCGACGGCGAAGGTGGTGGGTGCTATGAGCAGACAAACTTTGTTTTTTTCACGACCTGACCCGCCGTTTACACGCCAACGCCGCCGCCGGATCAAAATCTATTCCCCGCGAATGATAACCTTTTAGGGGGAGGTCTCCCTCCATCCTGCTTACCTGCCAATACCGAGAAGGTTCGCCGTATCAGCAATAAAACAAGTTTTTATGAAAATTAGAAAACGAACTTTGCAAAGTTTGGTGGGGTTGCTTTTTTTCGTGCACGGTTGACCTCCAATTTTGGCGGCGGCGCTTGGTTAACCCCAAGAAAAAGTCCTTCGCAGAATCAGCGCACGTGGCCGAATGTTGGTCCGTTACTTTGCTCAAACAAAATTTAAGGTCAATATTAACCATTGCTTCTCTTCTCTAATTCCAGGTAATTCCTCGTCCCAATTTTTTCTACCGTGTGCCAAAGTACTTTCGTGGACCCCCAGGTAATCTCCCATTAGTCCGCAAAACCCTACACGAACTGGGCCTTCGCGGTGCTTACGTAAGATCTCGGAGTGTTGCTCCGTTGCGGCTAGGCCTAGGCAACACAAAAAAAAGTGAAACTGATTTTGGGCTCGATAACATTGTTCGGCGCGCGCGCGGATACACGTTGATTAAAAAGAGTTAATTTCCATCAGCTCTTCGGCCGTTCGGTTAATGGCGCGCACCAGCAAATCACGCCACGTGGATGTTGGAAGGAAGGTGAGGGGGGTGGTCTTTAAGAGAGCATTTATTTATTTTATGCTCGCATGGATATGAATCAGCGCTTTTTTCGTCGTCGTCGTCTTGCAGTTGAAGAACGCGATTTAAATACTGTGGCGCAAGTCACCTCCCCTCCCCCCCCCCTTCACCGGTAAGATTGTGGTGACGTAAATAGATGTTTTTTTCGGAATGTCATAAGTCACAGCCCGGCTGGCTGGCTGCAGATCCCCACGGACTCTTGCAGAGATTGATTACACGGGGAACCTCACTGGGAATTTGAAAAAGGTCGTGAGGTAGAAATTTTGTAACTCCGATTTACATTAGGGTATGGCACGTGATGGGGACTTTGCGAAATTTGAACTGTGTGGAGGCGGTTGGGCTTGGGATATTGACGAATCGTTTTTGAAATCGAAGATCTGCGGGGGTCATGAACCTTAGGAGTGATCTGCCACGAGGATCACATGGAATAGAATAACTGGTTTTTGTCACGCTTTTGTTGCGTCTTCCATAGGAGTGCATCTTGAGAGTACTGCTTAGACCTAAATAAGAAATTGAGCAATCAATTGAATCTTATGCCAAACATATCATAATAACCCATAAAAACAATCAGTGTTTCCAAAAATTACAATGTTGATTGTTGGCTCATAAGGCTGGTTAGCAATTTTTAACGAAATCGGTCTTTTTTAGAATTATAATTTTTGTATTTTTTAATCCGACTGAAACTTTTTTGGTGCCTTCGGTATGCCCAAAGAAGCCATTTTGCATCATTAGTTTGTCCATATAATTTTCCATACAAATTTGGCAGCTGTCCATACAAAAACGATATATGAAAATTCAAAATTCTGTATCTTTGGAAGGAATTTTCTGATCGATTTGGTGTCTTCGGTAAAGTTGTAGTTATGGATATGGACTATATCGAAAAAAAATGATTCACGGTAAAAAAATTGGTGATTTGATTTGCAAAAAAACACTATTTTAATTTTTTTTCATTTTTTGATATGTTTAGAGCACATCAAATGCCAACTTTTCATAAATTTCCAGGTTGTGCAAAAAATCTTTGAGCTAGTTATGAATTTTTCATCTTCTTTTTTCGATGTAAAATCAAATTTGCAATCAAAAAGTAATGTAGTGAAATTTTGATAAAATGCACCGTTTTCAAATTAATGCCATTTTTAGGTAATTTTTTTCAAAATAGTCGCAGTTTTTCATTTTTTTTTAATAAGTGCACATGTTTGCCCACTTTTGAAAAAAATATTTTTGAAAAGCTGAGAAAATTCTCTATATTTTGCTTTTTTGAACTTTGTTGAAACGACCCTCAGTTGCAAAGGTTTAAAAACATGAAAATTGATGATTTCCAAGTCTCATCCAAACAACCCACCATTTTCTAACGTCGATATCTCGGCAACTAATGGTCCGATTTACTATGTTAAAATTCATGAAATTTTCCGATCTCTTCGAAAACAATATTTAAAAAAAATTAAATCAAGACTAACATTTCAAAAGGGCCAAATATTCCAACCCCCCCATCCCACTCGACTACGACCAGAGCCGAGGGTCAAAAACATTGAAAAATATTGGCAACGGCCTAACTTTTAATTGAACTAATTATAAAAGGTCATACCTCATATTCGGAACTGTTTACAGAACGCACAATGTTTAAAAATCATACAAAATGGATTGTTGAATATAATGATTTGCATTTACCTTTATTGAAAGATTTTATTATAATCTTGTGATTATTCATTTTAAATCAACTAAAGACTTTTCAAACTTTTCACAATTTTTAAATGTTGGGTTCACAGATCGGTACAAAACGTAATTGTTTAGGAAAAAAATATTTAATATAAACTCTTTGATATTTTGCAAATTTTGACTGACGGGGAACTTTATCATTTTTTTATTTCAAATTCGACCATGAATTATTTTTTTGAATTTTGTTCGGCTTTTGTTTTGTTTTCGATTGAAAAATTTATAAGAAAACAATAACAAAATACAAAGCCCTAAAAATCAAAGTGACAACGCGACACGTTTGGAGTTATACACATTTTCAAGTGAAACTAAAAAAAATAGTTCTTTTTACAAAAAAAATAAAATGAAGGAAAAATATTTTCCAAAATTAGAAAATTTAAAAAAAATCCTTGATTACCTTTGCTTATCACATTATTGGTTGCTGAGATACCAGCAATATGAAGCCTTATTTTTGTGAAAAATAAGTTTTTTCAGAGTCATTTAATAAACCCTAATTTTTCAATTTGCGATATCTTGAAAACTTTTGGTACCATTTTCAAAGCTTAAAAAATGTAATATTGCCTGAATAATGAGGGTTTATAAGATGACACTGAGAAAAACAGCAATCAGCAACCTTATCAAAGGAGTCAAACATGATTTTTTTTTTAATTGAAAAATATGATCTTTTTTTTGAAAAGTTTGAAATGTGCCTATAATCTGAAAACAGTGCACTTTATCAAAAATGTGAAGCTCTTTTTCGATTGAAAACTTGCATCGCAAAATATTTGTGGATATAATAATCAAATCAGCCTTGGCAAAAAAGTTTCGTTGTCTTATTTTTGGATGTCAAGTTAAAAGTTAGAAATTGAAAATTATACAATTTTTTTCGTGATTTGATTATCCAAAGCCTCATACAAACCTTCGGATGATCGAAGCTTCGGATTATCGAAACTTCGGATAACCGAGTCTGGACCAAACCTATTTTTTCTGAAAAGTTCTAATCATAACCTACAACTTTGCCAAAGACACTTTATCGATCAGAGAATTCCTTCTCAAATTACAGATTTTTATTTACGAATTTATGAAAATATTTACAAAATACAAAAAAAAATCACAATAATAAATTTTAAATTGTTGCTCTGCTAAGATGCCTTTCACTAACCTATTAAGAGATTTGACATTAACAAAGAAATATTTACTAAAATTAAATGTAAAAAAAAGCAATCCACTTTAACGACCCCCGGGTCTTTTGTGGGCTCTGTTGCAAGTTTCTGCTCATTTCTAGGCGTCCGAAGGTTATGTGTGGTGAGTCACCCATAACAAATAATTAAATGTTAGGCTGATGAAAAATTGATTTTTCAAATATGCCTTGCAAAACATCACTAACATTTAAAGTATTTCCAACCCAATTGAGGCGGAGATAAATTACAACCTCCCAAACAACCCCACACCAGAACCCAGCACAAATCGCGGCAAACAGTCCCAAATTGGCTTTCCCAATTGATCCCATTTCCCGGGGGGGAGAGAGCAGGTCTCGATTCCATTATGGCGCAAAAGCGCCCAACAAATTTGATCGGCGCCTGTTTCGCGGAGGAGGCGCCACCAAACCAATGATTCCGTGTCGATTCTGTTTGCTTACCCCTAATATTGATGGGGTAAATTGGCGAGAATCATCCAAATGATGCCAAAAGGTCCTGCAGACTGAAATTGAACACTTTACCCTTTATCCTTGCGCGCTCCGAGTTAACGTAGACATTTCCCACTACTGCTGACCCTTTATCATTTCAGTATTTTATTTTTGCGTCCTCGCCTGATGACGACCCATTAGTGTGGAGGCCTTCCTAGGTTGAAGTCGTTGTCGAGTAATGGATATTCCAGCGCCAGGCTCTGCGGCGAATTCGCTTAGGTCGCACGGCGTGGGAGGAAAAACGACGACTTCAATCAGGCAATCTCTCTTCAAGACCTGCCCCCAACACCCCACGACGTCGTCCTCAAGTCGACGATGACGAAGAATAGCCAGCGAGAGAGAATCCCATTAAAGCTTATGTAAATGTGCGCTAATAAGCAATGAAATCGAACTTTTGCCGCACTCCGTTAGACGACGACGACGACGTGCCTATGAGTCAAAGATTGTGCAGGCAGCAAAGAGCAAAGCTTAAATAACTTATTTTTGTCTACCGACCAACTACTCGGTAGTACCAGGCTGAGGCAAAATCAATTTAAATGGCAAAAGATTGAATGTCATGCAATTGGCGGTGACTCGACCCGCTCTTGCAAACTGCAGCAGCGCGACTTCAATATCTGTAGATTGGTCTCCCCCGGAACACCGTTGGAGACCCGTTGGAAACCCGCATCGAGAAGCAATAAATTTCCCCACCGATTAATTGATAAATATGAGGAAAGCGTCGCGGGAGACCCCCCGAGGTCTGTTTGCACAGTCGATTACTGGGTTGATAAGACCCAGAGCAATGGGGGCCTTCTCGACTAGACTGTGTCTCAGTTCAACTGAGGGCTTGTTAGTAAGGGGGCCTCAATTACCCTCGCGCTGGGAGAAAGGTTCCGAGGCATAAAAATAAATGAAGAAATTAAATCGAACAAACTACAAATGATCAATAAAAACGCAATCAACGGGGAAAGTGAAGGCGATTTCCAGGTGCTCGTGCGCGTAGCCACATTGCGTGGATTAATTACCCGGAGTGGGTGTCCCTTAAGGTGGGTGGGAGGAAAATGTCACTTACGTGGGCATAGAAATTACAATCAAACTGACCACGCAGCGCCGCCTTTGATTGGAAATTAATTTTAAATGAGAGGAGCGGTTCGATTGCCCTTTGAAATGATTTACTTTATCTAGATTTAATTGCTTTATCAGAACATCCCTTTTACTTTAAGGTGAAACGGGACGCCAGCTCTTGGGCAACTACTGTTCGACTTAAATCAATTTTTGAACTCGACAGGTTGTTTGCTATCGGTCTTTTTAGAATCTACAGAAAACAAAACTTCGTAAGTTACGGCAGTTTCTTTAAAGATGCTTCTAAAAGTTCGAGTCCTTCCCGTTTCACCTTAATGCCCAAGTTATCCCACGTACCAACTTATTTTTTGTCAGGTGTGTCAAATCAAATCAAATCAATTTTAAATTAAATTTAAAAAAATCATTTGAAAAATTTCAAAAACTCCAGCTTTAGGTTGGGAAATTGGAAAAATCGAGAATTTAGGGGAAATATACCCTTCTAATCAAATATCTTCGTCATATAAAGAGTTTGATACTCGATTAAAGCTCCAAAAATACTATTTAGGATATAAACTTACCAACAACGGCACCGCCTCGAGTAAGCACGCGAATTTATGCCATTTACTGGCCAAAAATTCAAATTTAATGCACTTTTGATCATAATTTGTATTTTGCGAGATCATTTCTCATCATCCACACGCAAGATGAGAGGTTAACTGCTTAACGAAAGTCGCCATCAATATCTTTTCACTTGCGCTAACGATTTTAAAGCGCTTAAGATATAAAACTGCTTCCAACTACCGGCAACATGTTCTTTTGCACATTAGTTAATCACTCACTTGAAAAATAATCCCGAAAAATGTAAATAATGAGCAAGCACCATCAAAAAACAAGTCTTTTGGCTAAGTCTTTTGACGTTTCAAATTTTGACTACCCATTCCAATCGAAGGCTGAAGAAAACCGAGCGAGAAGCGAAGGCAAATAAAGAACAAAGGGTGGCCACCAACACCACCAACATGCTGGTGCAGCGCCTGCTGGAGTGAGCCAGTGATGTCAGGAAATTTTCTCTATGAATGCTACTTTCCGTGAGTGTTCGCTTAAAATTTCATCAATTTTGGCAGCACGAAGCAGACCCAAAATAGCGCTGGAAGAAAAAAGAACTAAGCTGAAAATAGAAAAATGGGCGTGGCCCAATGCACTCGACTGATTAGAATGCATTTGAGAAATATTTTTTTAAATGCTTGTAAAAGGAATAGCATAACTTTTAACAAAAGTAAAAATAAACAGGAATGTTCACAAAAAGTTGCTCTACTCGTTGGTGTACCTGGTTTTAGTAAATTTCCAGGAACACTCCAGATTATCCAGTATCATTCTAACACGACCGCTTATTAGGCTTAAAATGGGTATATTTCTCCTATGAGCAATTCTCTACCAAAACCGGAAATGGATTTTATTTGTATTTTTTTATTTGGCTCAAACTTTGTGGGGGCCTTCCCTATGACCAAATAAACTATTTTGTGTGATTGGTTCATTCATACAAGTCTCCATACAATTTTGGCTGCTGTCCATACAAAAATGGTATGTAAATATTCAAACAGCTGTAACTTTTGAGTGAATTTTCTGATCAAAGTTGTAGGTATTGTTGAGGACTTTTGAGAAAAAAATAGGTACACGGAAAAAAACTTGGAGATTTTTAAATCAACTTTTTTTTCACTAAAACTCAATTTCCCAAAATGCGTATTTTTTGATTTTCGAGATTTTTTGATATTTTTTAGGGGACAAAAATCCGCAACTTTTGAGCCATAGAGAAACATGGTCAAAAAATCTGCCGCCGAGTTATGAATTTTTGAAAAAAACAGTGATTTTTGGAAAAAATGGAAGTTCCATGCAAAAACAAGTTTGACATTATCTTTTAATGCAAAATTTGCAATAGTGACCATGAGTGACCGTTTTTAAAAATATATTTTTTAAAGTTCAGAAAATTTGCTATAAAATTGTCTAAGAGACATTGAAGATTGGACCTCGGGTTGCTGAGATAGAGCCGCTTTAAGTTTTCACGTAACACGAAACACGAAAATTGAAGTTTTCTTAATCTCACCAAAACAACCCAGCATTTTCTAATGACCATATCTCAGCAAATAATGGTCCGATTTTCAATGTTAATACATGAAACATTCGTGAAATTTTCCGATTTTTTCGAAAAAAATATTTTGAGTTTTTTAAATCAAGACTAGCATTTTGAATGGGCGTAATATTCAATGTTTGGCTCTTTTAAAATGTTAGTCTTGATTAAAAAAAATCAAAATATTTTTTTCGAAAAAATCGGAAAATTTCACGAATGTTTCATGTATTAACATTGATAATCGGACCATTAGTTGCTGAGATATCGTCATTAGAAAATTGTGGGTTATTTTGGTGAGATTGAGAAAACTTCAATTTTCGTGTTTCTTTTTCTTAAAGCGGCTCTATCTCAGCAACCCGAGGTCTAATCTTCAATGTCTTTTAGACAATTTTTTAGCAAATTTTCTGAACTTCTCAAAAAAAATATTTTTAGAAATTGTCACTTATGGTCACTATTTTTAGAAATTGAAAAACTGCAAATATTTTGCTAAAATCAAACTTTCGGTGGCTATATCTTGAAAACGGAGCCCTTTATCAAAAAATCTGTAAAGTTCTTTTCGATTGCAAATTCAATTTTGCATTAAAAAATAATGTCAAACTTGTTTTTGCATGAAACTTCGATTTTTTTCCAAAAATCACTGCTTTTTCAAAAATTCATAACTAACTCATAAATTAATATAATTTAATTATTTTATCAGTTTATTGTAAATTTGGAATCTCTCAAAACTTCCTCAACAACACAATTAAATGATTTGAATAATTTTTTTTTCACAACAACCTTAATTGTAATTTACTTATATGTTTTAGTCAACTCAGTTTTTAAAATCAACAATCTTCCTGTTGATACCCTTCTCATCGACATAACGGGTTTCCCCCTCGCATCAATCTCTTTAAGAAGCCCCTGATTACCATACCCAAACTCCCCATCGCCCGCCTTTAAAACGCTCTATAATTTCTATTGAATATACACAAAATCGTGTACTCTCAAGAGGGGGGGGGGGGAGCGCTAAGAGTGGGTGGCTCGGCGACGAAAGGGCAACTACTTTTACAATGAATTGCCGTAAAACGCGCGCGCGCGTGTTGTATTACACCCGGGCCATCGCTAAAAGCCTTTTTCCTCCCGCTCGCCGGTAATGGCCGGCTGACCTGGTCTGGTCCCGAAAAGCTCCCCCTCCTCCCCGGTGGTGAAGTGCGTGCTCACGTTACACACACGTGAAAATCTATAATTTCCCGTCCCAAAACCCTCCCCCCGCCCCCACCAAATTGAAGATCTTCCTCAAACCCCGCGTATTTTGAAGGAGCTGAAGGGAGGCGTAGGTGGGCCCGCTAGAAGAACGAGATCATGCTTGTAAATAAATAGCTGTCCCTTCCTCTCTTCCACCCCTTCGGTGGAGCTCTCGTTGAGGAGGGTCGCCGGTAATGGGCAGTTGTAGTTTCGAACCCCGTCTAGATCTAGATCTCGCGGGCCTCCCAGCGAGTCGATATTGATGGGAGCACGCGGGGAGGGGGATGAAAACACGACCATCGCGGAAGATAAACATACATCGATTAATTTGATCTTAAAAGGTTTATTATTAGTTTTATTAACTAAAATTTAATCGCACGCTCTCGCGCGCATTTTTTGCTCTGCTAGACAAGTCATGAAAGAAGGGGGTATATCTTGGGTAATAACAAAGCTTTTAACCTATTTCTTGTCTACACGTGTAGTACCAGGGGGGAGGTGGGCTCGCAAAGTACGCGCGAGCTAGAAGTACGAGAAAAACTGTGCGCGAAATCGAGCTAACACGAGTGGTCTAATGAGCTGGGGCCGTTTTTGCTGCGGAAAGCTCTTTTTTCACAGTAGTGATTGGAAAGAAGGGCACTGTGGGATAGTTGCGTTGGTAGTGGTGGTCATAATTTGATTTTTTTATAAACATTCTTGTGACCCCATCAACATTTTTAAAGCATTTTACATTCCAGAAACTGATTTATTTGATTTATTTCCTCAAAAGATAAGATAATATGTTATGCAAATAGTTAGTCAGAAATGTCAAATAAAAATTCAAAAACATTTTTCTTTGTTTATTTTTATGTGCCCAAAAATATATTACGAAAAGAAAAGGCAATAAACACTTCTCATATCCAACTAGGGGAAGGTGGGGCAAGATGACCATATTGGGCAAGAGGAACAATCGCTCGTACGGCAGTAATTTTTGCAATTTTGAATATTCCCAGTATGAGGAATTGTTGCTAGCAATGCAATTAGCTGATTCTACTACCACATAACCGTCAAAACGACGTAAACGCCACTGGGCAGAAGATTGAATGAAGTTTTTTTCAAAACCTTTGTTTTCTTATAATATTTGGAAAGTACAAAATAAGGCTTAGGGTTCGTTTTAAGGCTCATTTTATCAAGATGCTATTTTTCCTAGATCAGTAGTGTCCCTGCTAATGACTTGAACCTATTATAAAGTATGATTTAACTTTTGGTTATTTTTGTTGAGTGCAAGTGTAACATATGGATTTTTAGTAAGGAAAAAATTACGAATTGCTGCAACAACATATTTTATTGTGAAATAAATACAAAAAAGTACTTAAAAACTGATTAACAATTGTCAAAAAAAAAATGTCCATACAAAATATAGTGATATCATGAAAATTTACTATTTATCACCTTAGTAATAATTGTTTTTTTTTTTTTGCAAAATCGATCAAATTTTCAGCAGCATATTATTTTTAATCTAAAAATGAAAGAAACGTTTCAGATACATTCTAATCTGATGTATCTAAGTGATAACAGTTCAATTGTTAACAAATTAACATGTTGTTTCATGCATTGTTCTTCTTGCCCCAACGGGTTGTTCGTCTTGCCCCACTAGTTGAGTAAAACGTACGGAAAATCAAAAATTTTAAAATCCATTTTTTACATTAAAAAAGAGGATTTTTTAAAAACATGTTCTATCATAGTCTCAGTCAACACCTGGAATAAGATGATTATAAAAAATCTGACAGATTATTTAACGTTTTTAATGGGTTATAACGAGCATTTTCTTAGCTTGTTACCCTTGCCCCACTTTCCCCTAATTGTATTTTTTTATGAATCAGCATTGACATGACTTCGTAAAAAGGAACCGTTTGTAAAAATACTTTATTTCAAAAATTTTGATTATTGTTCAGTTGATAAATTTGACATTGTTTATAGAAATATTCAACTTACAAGATTAAAAATTTAAACAAAACTAATTTTTATGAACTCAAACAAAAGAAAGATTTGTTTACATTATTAATTGAAATTATGTTATTTATTTTAACTAGTTAAAGTCTTTTTTAAATGCAAAACACATGATAAATTGTCAAACATTTTTTTGTGTCAAATCTTTTTGCTGGCTTTTGATATTTCAATATTTATTTTATTTATTATTTTTGTCTCCTCTTCACCCCGGCCAGAGCCGAGGGACAAAAACTTTGAAAAGATATTTGCATCGGCCTTAAAGTAGAAAAAAAATTATGCTTAGCATTTTTGTTTTCAATCTCGTTTTTTTGTTATAATTTGTTTGAGTAGAATATTTTTTTTTATTTAAATGATGGGAGATTTTGTTTTTAAAGATATTATTATGAAATATTTGGAGAAGCTATAAACAAACGTTTTCAAATTGATTGATTTAAAAGCTAATGGACGAGAGCCAGCCTGTCAGACTGCTTTTTGACCGCGCTGAACCAGCTGGCGGAACAGGCAGAAGAGCAGGGAAACCGCGCGCACGGTGGGGAGATCAAGTGAATGGTGATATCCGGAAGATTTGTAACCTGGGAAATTGGAGAGTAGCAGCTCAAGATCGAGAAAGATGGAAGCGTCTTCTTGCTACAGCACGCGTACCTGGTGCGCTATGCTGATTGGTATGGTATATGATTTAAAAGCTTTCAACATTTTGCTTGAGAAAACCTAAACCATATTCAGGGTTGCCAGGTTTTCTGATTAATCTGAGAATACCTGATTTTTCTATTGTCAGCCAAAACATAGATTAAACGTTCTCTGTGCTAAATTTTGTCAGATAATGACAGATTTCATTATCTATCAATTTTGAACAAGTTTATAATTAAATTGGCAAGTTTCATTAAAATGCGAAAAAATGAACATTCACTGAAAATTACTAAAGCCTTCTGAAATCTACAACATTTTGAAATAACTCATATCCTCCCTTTTCTTCCCCAATAATAACTTAATGATTTTCGTTTGCCAGACTTTTTTAAATATTGACATGGCAACTCTGCCCAGTTGACGGTAGTCTCAAAGTTGAATCTAAAATGCTTATTAAAAAATAATTGTTGTTTTATTTTAAATTCATTTAAGAAATAATGGTTCTCGATGACTGTTCAAGTTGTTATAAATGTCCATGTCAAAAATGATTGAAAGGAAAATAGATAGAATAGAATGAAATGGAACAGAACAGAAAGAAACAATAGTGAATTTAGAAAATTTTGAAAATAAATTGATATTAGATGTACATTTTTTTAAATCTTGTAACGGTGAACGGTCAAAAACAAAAATTCTGATATATAAACGAAATGAATGAAATTGAAAAATAAAAATCGTAAATTTCAGCTAATTTTGCATAAGATGAACCCTTCTCTTACATTGTTGGACTTCCGAACCTTCCGAAAAAAAATACTTTGTAAAGCACAATTGAGTAATTTAAATGCGTAATTCGAAATTGAAAAAAAAAATTAAGCAACGTTAGTTTTCACAATCACATTGTTTTAGAATTAGGTCTCGAAAGTACTGGATATCTCTGAACTGCAGTCAATTCCAGAGTCCGAGAAGACTGACGATTTGGCAACCCTGTCGTGATTTCATGTAGAATCAATGAAAGTTCTCATGGCAAATTATTGCAAATGGTGAATTTTATTTTCGGGAATTTCAAACATTGGAATCTTCTACGATGGGTAACAAAATAAACATAAAATGCGAAAAAGACAGCATTTTGCCCAATTTTTCCGCACTGAATCCCATAGTGCCCCGCTTTGTTGGTGGGACGCCCAGGAGGTGGAGAAAGGTTGAAAGTTTTTGCTCGCTGCTGCTCTGACTCACCAATCCGACGAGGAGCTCCAGAGACAACGAGTGTGAGAGATGAAGCGATTATGATCGATAATGTATTCACGTTTAGTCGAATTGATGGCGCGTGATGATGGCGCTGAATTCACGAGCTGGGAGCGTCTAAACAGCGTCCAAACCCCGCGGCCGAAATGGACGGGGCAAGCCCCCGAACCGGAGGAGGAAAGAGTAAATTGATACCTCCATTGAAATCAGATTGAAGGCAGCCAACCAGCCAGGGCAAATGGTTCGCGTAGTGAAATAAAATTGATTGTTTTAAAACAGATAGAGGAAATTGTGGTTAATTAAAATAAAACATCGTTTTGGGTCGGTGATGGTGGACCAGGACGAGGAGCGAGAGGCGCGCAACCTTTTAGCAGCAATTGAGCGATCCCGTAAGCGTAATTAACTGCAAAACTAGGCTCTCTTTACAGCCGTGGTTGTTGGCGTGGGTGCTTTTATTTGCCATGATTTGCCTGTCGAGGAAGCTGGTGCTGCCGAGGGACTCGGCGGAGGTTCATAAAATTTGCCACCCCCACGCAATGCGAGCAGCAACGTGGAGGTCAGCTTGGAATTCATCACCGAAACGCCCGCTTCGACGAAGAAACGGAACATCACTTATCGCGGATGGTCCACGGTCCAAAACCTGCGCCCCGCAGAATGATGAACTCGCGCGACGACCAAACAATGACGATAATAATTATTATTGTTGTAATAAAAAGTTACGATTTGGACGGTCAGAACTCGCGTGGGCGCGACCGTCCGTCAACCGTCAGTCAGTTCCAAAAACGGGCCGTAGCGCGTTGTCCGGAATCGTATAATCGTGGGAAGTGATTGCTATCACTCAGGCAATGGCGGCGCGGTGGTGATGAAATCCGGCGGTTTTACCACCGGTTTGAAATTTCGTAGAAAGTGTCCAATTTTGGATGATAAGACGTCGCAGTGATGGGAGAAGTTTCCCGGTAATGGTGGCGATAATGGCGCAGACGGACAGGGAGATCGCTAAGAGAAAAGTTGGTTACAACCTCGGACGTTTTGACGAGTTTCACGGTTTTTGTAATGATCGTTGTTAACATGCAATTTAAACGAATCTTGATAAATTTGGAAGTTTTTAAGGTTATAGCAAGACCACTTTTCATCTCTTCAAATAATACAGTTCATTTACTACCTCCTGACATTGATAGCCGGCCATTACGTCACCGCAATCGATATCAGATCCAAGGTAACCCAATCCCATCACGACCTCCAAAACAACAACATCAGTCAGCCCCGCCACAATTTCTTTTGTAAGCTAATACCCGACTCTGCACTGCATGACATAACCACCGAAAACCGAACCGTGAAAAAATCGTACAATCATCCACGATTAGAGATATTATCGAGTCTATTTGGTTTCGCTTGTTTCAATTTCCTCCCCGAACCCCTCGAACCTCCTCCCATTTTCAGGTTCGCAAGAGGCCCCCCCACAAGATCGACGGCAGACTCGTGATCCGAAATCATTTCGAAACACAAACAATTGAAATATGATTACAAGAAAAACAAAATCACGAAAAATATGACGAATCGGCTTCACGCCGCCACCATGAGAGGAGTCGACGCCGACGCCAGGTCGCTGCAGCCGTAGGCTGCTGGGGAAGGGGTTTGGGTCATTTCACCGAATAGGTTGTTTCGTCGAATGGTTGTGTTACTGAAGCTCTTCTAAGCAAAGATTTAACTAAAAAAATTGATGATACAAAAATTTAGTCAAATGATCATTATATGGAATAACCTATTCGGTGAAATTTCCCATTGGATGAAATGACTCATTTGAAAAAATGACTAAACTTGTTTCGATCTTTTTTAATTATTTTTGTTAAGAGTACTTGAGCTAAGCAACAAGCTCAAAGAATGACATTTTCGGTGAAATGACCCTTTTGTCGAATAGGCAAATTTGCAAATTCGGTAAAATGGCCTATTTGGCAATATTTATAATTCGACAAAATGACCAAATATTGCGGTTTAGCAATGTCAAATATTGCAAAAAATACAGGAATATATCAACAACGCAAAAAAAAATTGTGACCACATTCGGCGAAATGGCCCTTTCGATGAATGACCGAACTCTGATGTGATGTCTAGTACCAAGGTCTATTGAATTAAGAATAAAGACAGTTTCGGTGAAATGACCTACACTGTAGAATTGTCAAAATGTAAGTTGCGACAATTCGGTCAGATGACTCATTCGGCGAAACGGCCCAAAACCTCAGCTATGAGCCTCGCAGTCTACCAACTTCAATCAGCGACTCCTCGGTACACCTCTTCGCGCACAACAATTGGCCTCTTTCTTCTCGTCTCCGAGACCCCAACTCGAAGACCCCAGGCCGAACAATGTCGGTTACGATCGCTCTATCGCTCACTGACCAAGTGATATTGAAATCGAAATTTTCGCGTGGCACCTCCAAACACACTGCTTTTTTGGCGGAATTTTTGAGGTCGCGCGTTGATTGGCCTAGACATACTGGCGCGCTGTTGCGAAGATGATCGCGCGTTCGCACCTCCAATCAATGCCGTGATTACGGATCAAATCGAACAACCACCTAATTGGCGGTTTTGACTTGGAGGACGCACAGTGACACGCGATGCCTCAAGAATTGTAGCTTCTAGGCGGCTAATCACGACTAAGGTTGCTCTCTTCACTTGATTAGGTTATTATTATTGGCACAGAGTCCGCGTGGTGGTGGCTTATTGGGCTCGGGTTGTTACGACACGACGCAATCGGCTAGAATTAAGTTATTTGGTGGCCAGCGCTGATTGGATTGTTGGAGCGAAACTAATTTGAATCGAGTTATTGGAAGTTGGAAACACGGCGAGGAATTTCTGCGTCGGTGAGTTGCTAAATCTGCTTGGAAGGTTGAAATGGAGATTTTCACTGTGACTTGCTAGTTTTCGCAAGTTTCGTTTTTCAGAGAGCTTCAAGAATTACCTATAACTACCTTGATATGAGGAAGACTCACTGTCTACCGTGTTCACAGAAGCTATACGGATGTAATCTGGACTCGGAAACAACCTATGACTTTCGACAATAGCTTTTAGGACATAGTTTCAATGTTAGCTCCCGTGTTGCTTGAATGACCTATTTAGGAATTCAAGATAACCTAATGACCAAATTTCGAGGTCATTGGTTTAAATCATCAAGAAGATTCGCAACGACCTCGCCAAAGACCTTTCCACCGAGTTTGTTCAACTTGCGTTGCAACCGCGGAGACCTATTTAAGAATGATAAATGACCTAATGACCTAATTCCTAGGTCATTGGTTTAAATCATCACGAAAGTTCGCAACGACTTTAGTTGACCTTGAACTCGCGTTGCTCTCAAGTTCCTTTTTCAAGCTGACAGATAACCTTATGACCAAATTCCTAGGTCATTGGTTTAAATCAACAAGAATTAGCAATTCGCAACGACCTTCCGGTCGATTCCTCTAAACTCGCGAATCAACCGCAGCTCCACACCTCATCTTGACACGTCATTCCGTTCCTAATTAAAATTAACTACCCGTCGGTAGTAATTATCTTCAGCAAACAACGCGATTCCGCCCAATTTGCAGCGACAGTCTTCGAACCCCGTCGAAGCGCCCAGCCATCCATCAACCATCGCCGTCGTCGTCATCAAGCGCCGCAAGCCCTCTGAAGACCACCGTCAACGGGCTGACCAAAACTAGCCGCCACCCTTGTTTGACGACAAAAATTAACATTTTGGAGTCGCTTCTGGTTTTTCTCCATCGACTACGGTGAAGGAGGTGTTGACGGCCTTTCGGAACTTGTCAGGGCAGAGGCGCATCTTCATCTTGTCGTCGTCCACACCGCTGGAGAGATTGATGCACAGCTGGACCAACAGGCGGTTGCGGTAGGGCGCGCATGAACTTTTTGTTTTATGGTTGAGACCAGACGGCGAGATGGAACTGTCAACAGTAGGAATAAATGGAGAGGAAAACGAGTTTGGGACTGTCTGCAGGGCGTAAAAGTTAGACGAGAAGAGAGAGGGTGGAGGTCGTAAAATGGAGCAATCGTGGTTTTGATGGTATAGTTTGATTTTTTGTGGTAATTTTAGGGGGTTTTCGATTGTTATCGTATTCACTGGGAAATTGAGTCGAACTTAATTTTGGGAAATTGCAATACCAAGATCTGCTTTTACTCAGTCGAAGGTTGCCATTTAAATCAGTATTTCAAGCTAAATTTCTGTTGATTTTTCATACCTGACATTGATAGAGTTCATGGAAGTAGCTCAAATCTCACGTAAAGTCACTTCCAGGAAGTTTTCTGATGATCTGTAGATGTCTCGAATAAAGTCATATCTGACTTTGATCGAGTTCAAACCACTTGCCCAAATCTCGCCTAAAGTCACCTCCAAGAAGCTTCCTGAAGATCCGTTGATATCCCGTACGAAGACATAATTGACATTGATTAAGCTCAAAGAAATAGCTCAAATCTCACTTATAGTCATCTCCAGGAAGTTTCCTCAAGGCCTGTTCATGTCTCGGATGAAGTCATACCTGACATTGCTCGAGTTCAAAGCACTAGTCCAATCCTTGAAGATCCGTTGATATTCCGGACGAATACCTGACATTGATCAAGTTCCAAGAAGTAGCTCTATTCTCACCTAAATTCCTACCTTACTCACCTAAATTGTTACCTTAGGTCACCTCCAAGAAGATTCCTGAAGATCGGTTGATATCTCTGACAAAGTCATACCTGCTATTGATCGGCTTCAATGCAATAGTCCAATCCTTGAAGATCCGTTGATATTCCGGACGAAATTATACCTGACATTGATCAAGTTCCACCGTAATTCACCACCCGGAAGCTTCCTGAAGATCTTTTGATATCCCGGGCGAAGACATGGTCGATATCGATCGAGTTTAAAACAATAGCTCAATTTTCACAAAAAGTCACTTCCAGGGAGCTTCCTGAAAATCCGTTGATATCTTAGACGAAGTCATATCTGATATCGATCGAGTTTAAAGACCCAAATCTCAGCTAAAGAAGCTTCGTGAAGATCCGTTGATATCCGGGACGAAGTCATACCTGCACTAGCCTGAATTTCTCCTTAAGTTGGTTACCTTAGGTCGCCTCCAGGAAGCTTCCTGAAGATCCGTTGGCATCCCAGACGAAGTCTTCCCTGATATTGATCGAGCTCAATCGAACCCAAATTGCCCAAATTCCCCCAAAAGCAACACATGTGACCAAATTTCGTCGATTACGCGCGCTCGCGTATCAAGTCGCGATCTTTTCCGCTTATGACATAAGTGGCTACCTCGAAGCTCCCCCAGGTAATTGAAGTTGAACACATGTTCGGACCGGCGCAAAGTACCCCGCGTGGTTTATTCGGCTGGTTGATTTTGCCCCGTCCAAAGAAAATTGAGGTTCGCGTTCGCGTACATACCATACGCGCGGTAATTGGAGGTAATGAGAGATAAAGGAGATTAAGGTATGCGGTTGAACTAAGGGGGGGGGGGGGGGGGGATGCCGACAATGACTTGGAGGTTCAGTTTTTTGGGGGGAAACCGAGACGCTGTGTCTGATATAACACTTGAATTTGAGGGTTTTTTGGTGCGTATATATCAAGATTACGCAGCCATGATTTAGTCCCAAAAAAACTTGAAGATAACGTAGAACTGCAACTCTGCTGTGATACTACAGAACAACCCTAAAAACGCCTCCAACAAATGTTCCAACCGGTTTTACGAGTGTTAAACACCCAGCACGCGTGCTACAACCCCGCGACTACATTTGTCTGCACTTGAGAGCATCGTGTACCATTATGCTCATTACAACCGCGAGTACAACGCCAGCAAAACACACCTGGTTGGCGCGCGCGATTACCGTCGACTGCGTAACATAATTATAAACCTCCCCCCAACTCCTCGCTGGAGAGCCTGATGAATGTAATCTTCGTTTTGCCTGAAATGTATATCAACTGCCGGCATCCAAACGAGCGCGTGCAACATTGTGGCTATGATTGTTACGGCCGACCACAGAATACCCTGGTTGAGGTTTGCTTCTATGCGTTTTTTATCGATGATTATTGGGCAAAAACTGAACAAACCTTCAAATTTGGATCAAATGCCATGGCTTGCGGAATCAACGCGCTAATTTTGGTGTTTAATGAGCATTTCGATACGTGATTCGGGGTGATTTGGAGTCCCTGTGGCGTCGGATTTCGGTATCAATGGGTTGTGTTCCAGCTGGAAATGGCGTGGGTTGTTGGTTTATGGAAGTAGTTGCCGAATTAGAAGGTCGCTATAGTCCTTAAAGTCTTTGAATAGCTTTGCATTTGCCTCCAAAATCATCGAATATTATATACATATATACATCTTGGATTCTCAGTATCAGATCTTTAGGACTTCTTGTATAAAATCTTCTGTATGACATTAGACAAGCAGAAACCATATCAAAATGTACACCTTAATGAAATATGGTATTGTGAAAAGTTCTTTATTCGAATATTATATACATATATACGTCAATGAAAATTCTCAGAACTTGCGACTTTCAAATGTCAAATTTGGATGTTTTTTTTTTTGAACAAACTAATTAAAAAAACCTTATTTTAATAAAATCCCATTCAAAGCTTTCTTCCAGCAGACCACGTGCCGTACAATCTCTCCATATGCAAAATCCACTCAATCAAACCGTTTACCGTTCACCGCGTTGATACAGCTTCCGTCTATAGCTCATATATGAAACCTTTTCCTGCCGACTACTTGACCCAGTGATAGCGGCTATTGATTTCTTCCGAAGGCCCCCCATATCTCCAAGCCCCTTGCCCAAGCCCATCTCCCGGTCTTGGCTGGTTATTGATTTCCTTCTCCGACGATGCTCACCTAAACGGCAGTCAATGGGTTTCGCGTTCACCTTAATGGAGTTGAGTTGCTGCGGATGTTGAGAGGTCAACTCTTTAGCATACCTCTTCTTCACATTAGCGGGTGGCTGAAGCCGACGGGGTGGCTTCGCTTTCCGGCGTCGACATCGGCGGTTAAATGCTCATCTCCGGAGAGTTTGATCCCCCTCGGGAGGTGAAGTGGTCGTCCGCGGTGATTAATGCTCCCGTTTTTCCAGGTCATTTCGATTCAGTGCATGCAGCGAAATTTTCACACGTCGCTGACCTCTCAGTGGGCTGTGTGGTTGGGAGGGTGGTTGTGGTTTTTGTTATGCAAATTGTGGATCAACAACGCTCAACGTATCCGGACAATCAAAATCGATGTCGACGTGCCGCACTGACCCAGATATGCCCGCGAGACCCACGTGTGGCGTGGCGGGCAAAAAGTGACCAACCGAGTCTTGTAATAATAATCACGAGCAAATGGACGCACGAAATTGCCATATTGAGCGCGCAAACTTACTCAGTTAGGAGGTGGTTGAGGAGAGGACGTCGAGCCAATTGTCCGATGTGATTAGTAATGGAAAATGGAATTGATTGGCAGTTTGTTGTTTTGCGGTTTCGGGTTTCAGCGCGTAGATCAATTTGGCTAAGCGGATCTGGTTCGGAGTCCCAGGAGGTGGCATTAGGGGGCGCGTTCTGGCGTGTACAAATAATTGAACAAGTCATCAGTTGGGAGTGGTTTATCTACGGATTAGCTTTGAAATTGCGTGGTTCTAGTTGTAGTTCTAGTTTGGGCATTTATTTGAACTCGACCAATACCGATGCAGATTAGGTCAAGTGGAATAAATATGCTACCAGAAGTATTAAAAGGCTTTTATAATGATATCGAGATATCGAATTCTACAACTTTTCATGAATATCTGAGTTTTCAAAAGATCATTATTTGAACGCGATCAATATCGCTGAAGATTAGATCAAGCGGGATCAATCTTCTTTCAAGATCTTTAAAATGGTTCAAATAACAATAAGAAATGCTGCGGACATCGATTTGTTTAAAGAAATACTCTCAATACTTGAAACCTTAATACCTTAAGATTCCTTGCAATATGTATCAATCTGTTGCAACCAACTAGGGAACAGAACGTCGTACAGCAAGTTAATTACTATCACTAAACTACCACAATAAACTATCTTCCCCTTCTTTCGTACGCACCCCCCACGCCCCGTTCAATGATAGCGTTCCAGCCTTAAACGAGCCCCGCACTAAATTGAATTAAATTGGTATCCTCTCACCGTCAAGATCTACCGACCGCGCGCAGGTCGTTACGTGCTCCGATCTCGTGAAAGGATCAGTATAATTGCAAAATAAAAGCGCCACTCTACATTTTTCCCTGCACCTCTAAATGGTGCGTCCCACCACCACGGCCGCATCACCCAACATCACCCATATTAGCCCGTGATGTGTGATTATTAATTTAATATTTATTAACTTAATGACCACCTTCGACGGGGGCCTCTTCTACGCGTCGGCCGTACGAGAGACTTTGAATCGATAAAAAGGCGCGATCCCAAATCAATGAAGAGACTCGGTGTCGTCTACCACCGTCGCGTGGACCTGGTTCCCATAGTCCCGCCGCCGGCCAATGTCGTCGACGACGACGGGCTCCAAAGTGGCCTTTATGTTCACACATAATATCGGTCGGCCGCGGCACATGCACACACGGTTTATGCTTTTGCTTTCGCCTGGAGATTCGTCGTCATGGCTTGTGGATGCTGCGTCTTGTGTGGAGTTCAGCGCCACTCGCAGAGGGGCACACAATGTTGAGATAGGTCCCCCCAGAGAGAGGTTGGGGATGTCCGATGGATAGTGGGAGTTGAGTTGGCAAAAGCTAAGTCATGCTACAACTAACAAACAAATTAAGTAACTGACGGATATCTGATCTTGTGACCTCGTATAAATTCTTCATGTAATACAAGAATCGATATCCAAAGGTCCAACATTGACTGAGTCCTTCATATAAATCTACGGATTTATATCTGTTTTTGTAATACTTCTTATGAATCTTTCGAACGAATAAGAGATGGTATCCCAGTTAGATCCAAGAATAACATTTCACTAGTCTTTCATATACTGTTACGAAATGAGTTCGTAGGTATCCTTCGATAGTATTAGGAATGATGTCCCTAATAAGTCCGTGGAACAATTCGTTCGGAGTCCTTCGCATTGGATTGTATCCGAAGTCCAACTTTGACTGAGTCCTTCATATAAATCTACGGATTTATGTCGGCCTATGTAATACTTCTTATGAATCTTTAGAACACATAAGGAATGGTATCCCAATTGGGTCCAAGAATGACATTTCACTGAGTCCTTCATATAATGTTACGAAATTAGTCCGTATGTGTCCTTCGATAGTATTCGGAATGATATACCTAATGAGTCCGAGGAACCATCGTACGGAGTCCTTCGTATTAGACTACGGATTGATGTATGACTCTGTAATACCTCGAATAAACTCTTTCTATAATATTGGATTTTATGTTTGGGCTTAGACTAAGTCCTTTAAAAAGGTCACCAATTTGTATTTGACCTCATATGAGTCCTTCAATGATATTAGCAATGATATACCTGATAAGTCCAAAAATCTCCTTTTACTAAGTCATAATGTAAGATTGCGGATTTATATCAAAATTTGTAATACCAAGGACTTACAATTTCCAAAACATAAGGATTGATATCCTGATATGTCCGAGGAATATTTGTTACTGAGTTCTTTATATAATGTTAGAATACCTCGTATGAGATCTACATAGAGTGTTAGAATTGATTTACTGGATGAGGCCGTGGAACAATCTTTACTGAGGCCGTCATATAATGCCATAGATGCATATCTGACCTTGTAATATCTCTTAGGACCTAAAAACAGCTCTTATGAATCCTTCATATAATATTAGGATTGATACACTTGGAATAGTTCCGAATTAATATCTGACCAATAATAGTCCAGATTTCCTCCAAATTCCTCCAACTGCTCCCACTATCCAACCGGCCCCGTTCCCTCCATCGACGACTTCGTCAACCGGCAGCCCGCCCGAACCGATTAACGACAACGGCACATCGGCAAGCATTAAAAGCCTCCTCCTCAACACACACACACATGTACACAAACTGCCACAGCGGACTTTGATGTCGGAGGTTTCGCTTTCCTTTGCCTTTCGCACACGCGACTTAGTAGCACGTTTTAAGGGGGCGCCCCCACCTCCGCTCAATCTCTATCGATACATATTCTCACCATTTGCACTCTATTGGGTAACCCCCGCGCGGAATTGGTCCAGTTTTGATATCGACACAGAACCGAAGAGTGTGAGCTTTAATGGGCTGTGCAGTTGAGTTGTTATATGGGCATTAATTAATTTTCATAATTTACGATGAGAAATCTATTAATTAAATTTAAATTGCAAAATCACCCTTGGTTGGTGGTGGTCGTAGATGGACGAAAGGTATGCCTTGAAGGGTGACTAGCGCGAGATTTGGATCAAACGGGGTCCACTTGAAGCGGGTCGGTTTTGGGGCCCAAGTGGTCCACACACACAGATGTGGGGGACTTTCGAACTTCGAGGGGTTGTTTGGCGTCTCGTTACGAGAAGTGTTTTTATATTTTACTCTGGTATCAATTTCTTCATTCGACCTCTTGACTGTGAAGATGGGATTTCCTGGTTGACCTAGGGTTCAAGTTTTACGATGCATCCGTTTCAAGTGATATCCAGCGTATTATGTTTAAATTGAGAGTAGCAGTTGGATACACACAAGCCGTTACACAAGGATAGACGAAAAGTTTGCATGAGATTCAACGTTATATCATAATATTAGATACATAATGTGGAGAATCACGTATTGATTCCGGAACAAAAAATGTTCATAACATTCAAAGTCAAGAATCACATATTGATTGCTATGAGGTATTATCTGGACTCTTTATCGGATATGCAGTCCAGTAACTGAAGTATACAGGCAACTCTTATCGCAAAGAAGGACTCAATATAACTGTATAGGATTGGTATACGTCATATGAATTAATACGGGATTCTTCGTATAACATTGGACGCATTTGGACTTTGTATACGGAGTGTTGTTCTTAAAAGATACATAGGCATCGATTTCAACAAAGAACAATGTATAGAATTGGATGAACTCTAGATCACTAATCTAAAATATCGCTCTCGATCGAGGATAACATGCATGTCCAGGACTTTGTCCTTCATACAAGATTAATACGTATTGCGGACTTAATCTACAGTGATTCTTTCATACTATCATGATTTGAAAGATGTGTTTCATATCGGATCATTCTTTCGTAAGTATCCGGAATCCACTCTCCAACCAACCTTCCCCGTTACAACTGATAAGTCCGCGCATCGCCCGAGATTCCTCGCATTCTAATGGTATGTAATCATCATCCCCAACCGGTAATGCCGATTGATGGACAGAGGCAAGGTACTCATCATCGCGGACCTGTGTGCGCTCGCTGAAGCGCTTCTTTTCGCACCAACAAGCTTCGCCAGCTCTGGAAAAGTGTGAAGATCATCGCTCAGAACATGAACGTGTGGGGGGGGGTTAAAACAAAATGAGCAACATGTTGAGCCCCCCTCTGCGTCTCAACACCTACCCCCTGCGGGGAGGCAGAAAATGAGCAAAACTATTTCAGCTTACAAATTGAATAAAAGCAATCATTTTAATCAAGTTAGAAGAAAATGAAACGAATCTTCACACTCTGGTACACGTGCTTCCCGTCCCCTCCACCCCTCCGCCGATCTTGAAGTCGAGGAGGGCAAATAAAAGCACACGCAATTGCCGGTGTGGTAATTGCGTAATTTGTTGAATCAAAGTGATGGTGAGTGAGAGAGAAGTGCATATAATGATGTTGATGGACCCGCACCACAATGAGGGGGAAGGGGGGAGGCTGCGCGATGATATGTAAACCACCCAGAAAGAAGAAGCTTCAGAGAAGATGTTGTCAGGAGTGAAAATTAAGAGGCTGGAGAATGTGCCAACGCCCAGCGATTAACCCTGATGGGGGTCGGTCAGTCGGTCAGCGATCTTGACCAACGGCGTGGAGTCCGGCTAGGGGAGGAAATGATAAAATTCAATTATGGAACTCGGCGCGCTAATGGATAGGTGTATAATTTTGTTAAATTTACATATCCCGCCACTATACGAAAAAGTTCCCAAACAAACCTCGGAGTTGATCCAATTTGTGTAAACGTGTTTGGAGTCTGCGGGGTCTGCTCGCTATAATTTATTGAACGGAAAATTATACGATTATAGCGATAGTGCAGCTCGTCGGCGTTTAGGGACGACCGCGGTCTCGGCGGTTATTAATGACTGCGCCGCCAACGCCAATTGATGAGGGCTGTGTGATAATAATTATGAGTCCGCGCACACAGGTAATTACTTACTCGGTAGCAGGTACAAGTGCACATGATGCTGATTGGATCGATACTTGTGAAAAATGTACATTTGCAACAGAGAAAGCCTCCGAGCAAGGTTGGACACAAAACCAACTGTTTGGGCTATAAATCATGGCAGTTTGCAAACTCTTGGTCCAGCGCGAGATTCATTTGCGTCCGTCGATAAAATCTTGACGCTTGGCTACTGATTACTGGCGGCGCAAAACTACCGGGTTTGTCCTTGGACGCGCGCGCCAAGTCGAAATTATTTAAAACGCTTCGCTGATGGCAATGGCGCGGTGGGGCTTAATTGGTTCCACCAGAATTGACTAATGATTTGCGCCTTTTGATAGAGTTACGAGCGCGCGCGGAATGGGAAGTGTGATCGAAATTAGTGACACTGGTTTTGGGGTTTGCAAGAGCACCTTCTAGAAGGTCGCAGTAAAATTGACGGATGTCAATCACGGTGTGGCGGAGTCATTAGATTTGGATTGAAATCGAAATTTTAATCATTTTCTTTCCTTGGGAGAATGGCTCAATCAGAACTCTATCAATATTGATGGTTGCGTGGTTCGATGTAATGATTATTTGAAAGATTGATAGTTCTCGTAGTTATTTGAATTCCAATGGAACATTGAATCCATTCGTTAGCAATCACTTCTGAGTGATTTCTTCCAAATAATTTGAAAGTGTCCTTCTCATACAAAAATCGGATATCTGATTTCTTATCATACCCCTAAATAATTGTTTACCTCTCCTTCATATAAAACAATACGTATAATCCAATATGAAGGACATAGCCCTAGATATACCCATTGGTCAAGAGTGATTCTTTGGACTAGAGATGTAAATTTCACACAAATCTATACCTCATTGCAGCTCAAAGTTGCTCTAAAGTTCTACGTAGGCCTCAGATAACATAATTTCGTATAAATTTTATATGATGGACATACTGGTTATTCAAAATACTAGTCCATAGTACTTTGGACTGGTAATCTAGTTTTTACAAAAATCGTACGTCCTTCTCATAAATCAATTCCACGATATCAGTCTGATATGAAGGACGCACGGTATACAAAAAGATCACAATTTGTTGGTTTATCTAATAACTAAATACTTCTAAATCTTACATGAAGAACATATTGATTATTCAAAGTATTACTAAGTCAAGAGTTATACTTTGGCTTCGTGATCTTGATTTTACACATATCTATAAGTAGTCTGTCATATAACTTAATTTCTCGATATCTAAATCTATTCGTAGTCCTTCTCATAACTCAATACCTCTATACCATTACCAATGAATCTTATATGAAGGACTCACGGTAACAAAAAGATCAAAATTTGGTAATATTCTTATAATCAATAAATCCGTATAAATCTTATATGAAGGACAAACTGATTATTCAAAGTATTACTAGGCCAAGAGTTATAATTTGGATTGTTGATCTTGATTTTACACATAGTCCTTCATATAACTCAATACTTTGATATTAATACTCTATGATTCCTATATAAATGAAGGACGTATAGATTACACAGTAGATCAAAAATTTGTTGGTAATCCTCATGTAACAAAATATAGACAAATCTCATATGAAAAACAAACTAATTATTCAAGGTATTACAAGGAAAAAAAATATATATTTAACAAATCTATACGTAGTCCTTCATATAACTCAATAACTCGATATTAGTACCTATTAATTTTATATGAAGAACGCACGGTAAACAAAAAGATCTAAATTTGGTGGTATTCTTCAAATCAATAAATACGTATAAATCTTATAGGAAGGACATACTAATTATTCAAGGTATTACAAGGCCAAGAGTTTTTCTTTGCATTGATGATCTAGATTTGAAACAAATCTATATATAAAACTTCATATAACTTAATATCTCGATATCAATACCTAATATTTTTTAATATTAATGTGTAGCAATCAGATAGCAAAATACAAACAAATCTGATATGAAGGACATACCCATTTTTCCTCATAATTGTAAAGAGGTTACACTTCGACATGCAAGTCACTGTGTAAATATATAGTAGATAAAAAGTTACAAGGTGCTGAATATTTATCATGATCTTTTATGAAGAACACATCTGAACAAGCTGGGAATAGATTGAATCCAGTTAGATCTGAGTAAAACTCCAGCTTATTCCGTAGAACCATCAAAAAATCAAACTTTGTTCACACTTATTCCTGACTTCCACCAGCTTATCAGCAGCTCCAATCTTAATAAACGATTTCCTTCCACACATGGCACACCTCGTAATCCGCTCGGACGCGTAATCTAACACCAGATTCAATTACAAACCCTCCTGTCCAGAACCAATTCGGTCATTACCCAAACCCCAGCTGTTAATCCGCTACCTGCCGCACACACTATTCTGACTTTCAATTATGACTTTTAGCAGTGCTCTACCCCATGCCAAGCCAAGTCTACACCATCATAACTCATCCGGACCTTACCCCCTCTTCTTCTTCCTCCACAGATAACACCGAAAGATGGCCTGCCAACGGTGGTGTGTAGTTCCTGCCGCGAACAGCTGGAGACCTGCCACCGGTTCCGACGAGTGGCGCACAAGACGCAAAAGTCACTGCAGAGCTTCCTCAGCTACGCCGCCAAACTGAGCGGAAGTGCACAGGTAAGAGCGCAGATCTGATAGACCGAAAAGAGGGGGGAGCAGCATCATAATTCACACACCCCTGGATCGCCAGGGGAAATTTTCAAATTCCGGGTCCCGCCTGAATTGCTGGGGAGATAAGATTCGACCGATAACGTGAAAACTCCAATTTGAGGGGCCGCTGTAAATTGGCCCCCAACGACCACACACAGAATCCGTACCAGCAGCTGACGTTGGTTGTAATTCCCAATCGAGCGGGAAGGTAGCACTTGCCGGCAGCTGTTCGGTTTTAAATCCGATTAAATCTAGTTCTGTCTTTGAGGGGGCCCTTTTCACACCTTGCAGAAGGAATAAAGAAGGAAAGGGAAGTACAGTTGTGGTCCAAAATCGCTTCCACTAGTTTAGCTCTCCAAATTACTTAATCTTTTTGATCTACTTTGTGAGGTTTCCTAGCAAATTGCTAGAGCAATTATATCGTTATCATTTTCGTGTTTTTGATAAGGATCTGGAAAATTGCTTCCTCATAACTGTTTCAGAACAGTTCTCACGGGAAGTTTCCATTTTCTGTGGAATAACTATTGATCTCAATTTGCTTAAACTTACAACTAACTGAGTGAAGGAGCTATTAGACTATGGCAAATAAACAAAAAAAAAACTCGCACTTTTTTTGTGCTTGACAGTTTATCAAACTCGCCAACAAAGCCAATTGTATTCAGGCTGACGTTTCTGCAAACTAACAGAGCAGGTCATCTGCCAAACTGTCCAAAAGTTAGTTTGTCTGTTTGTCGTAGTCTAATACTTCCTTGAGTGAGTGTTTTGTGAGTGTGTAATTGTGTGAGTGAGTATGTGAACTTCGAAAACCAAAAACTCTCAATAAGAAATCAAAATCAATCCTCATTTTACATTCTCATCCTGTCAAACCGGTTGACCACAGTCCCACCAACACCTCGGGGACACTGTCCTGAAGAACTTTCTTCATAGCCTGTCAGAATCTCCCACTACCACCACCCTCACCATCCCCAGCAGCAACTCTCTGGCCCGAACGTGCCAAGCAAACATAAAGACGTGTTGCGTTTTTATTATCAGTCGTACGTTAAAATGTCATCTCGCGGTAAAAGACCTCCGATACACAGATATGTGTGTATACAAAGACAAAAAACAACATCCCACACACGAAAAAATCACGCGCGACTATACCATATTTCTTCTTCTTCCTTTTATTTGTTGCAACTTTTGCTGTTCATCTCGCATGTCAGATGAGCTCAAGCGCTTAAAGAGTTAAGGGGGGAATAGTAGCAAAAGTATAAATAAGCAAACGCAACTAAACACACATCGGAGAGGAAAGGAAACAAGTCAACGAGTATTAAAAAGTATGAAAATGATGTAGATGAGCGCGCGTTGCTTTGACTTCCTCGCGCGTGTAATGATCGTGAATGAACTCTTGCTCGCGCGAGTCTCAAATGACAGGGAAAAAACATGAACCGAAACAAACAAAACCACGCCGATTTCGCCGTGTGTCACCGCAGATTTGAGCGAAATTACTCAAATCGTTGCCGTCGTGCTAACTTGTCGTACGTGCATTTTGGGGAAAATTGAGTTGAAACGCTCAAAATGCCTAACATTTTGACCTTCACAGATCCCCAAAATTCGATTTCAATCCTGAGATATTCATCGAAATCGAAAGTAGTTTCAACCTTGTCGTGCTATCTTGTCACTCCCTGAAAATTGATGTAAGCGCGACAACTGGCTAAAGGGATTTCAGGTCAGAACGCGTTTGACGCACGTACAAGTTAGACTTCCGTAAACAGTTGTAATTATAACTCGGGACTCCAGCAACCAACTTCAACCAAACTTCGAGACAATGCACATAATGGTCAGCCAAACAAAATGTGTTTGTTATTGTTTAAATTGCGTGCTTTCGTTTTGTTTATTCAAGATCGAAACATTAAAACACTTTTTTTACTCGGAACGTCGAAATGGCGGTTGCGACAAGATAGCACGAAAACGTCGAAATGAGTTTGTTCTGTGCGCGGTGACAACAATGAGGTATCACACTTTTGAGTGTGGGGTTATTTTGAAATTGTTGCTCGTTTGTCAAATGCGATTCAAGATTGCCGAGCGCGATGCGCCGAAAGTTTAGATGTATTGGTGACGAGTGAGACTCGAGCACGCGGTTTTACTCTCTCTCAGCGAATCGTTGCGCGCAAGTTGTCACCAATACATGTTTATGTTTGACGCATCGCGGTTGGCGACATTGCATCGCGCGTTTGCATTCTAATTTTTGATTGCAAGTACAAATTTTAACGTTTTTTTTTTTGTTTAAAAAATTACCAAAATCTACCCCATTACCCTAAAACCACGTCAAGTTCGCTACTTCTTGTAATATATAAACTCACTTTAATGCGATGTTTACGCAGAGGAAAATGTCCGCGCTTTCACAACTGTGTGTGATGTTCTTGAGGAGATATCACTCGTGATGACTACCGCCAACGGGCTGTCGTAAAACGGGACATTTTGGTGATTGGTAAAATTCCCGGTGAAATTACGACCCGCGATGATAAATGGTGGTGGATGGTTGGCCATCGACTTTCGCAAAACTTGCTCGAGTGGACATTTGTTAGTCTAATCACGGAACAACAATATTCTTGAGGAGTTTGGTTCGAGAAATGTTGTCCTTAGAAGTCGTTCGCGCTTTTCTGCAATTTTTTGGTAGTTACACTGTGATAAAAAGCTGTTGAAAAATAAAAAAATATTTTTATGTTTTTATTCTGCAAATATCTCAATTTTTCGAGATAATTTTTGACAACTTTCGGTAATTTTTTTATGACTTTTACTGTGTATGCTTCCCACAAGAATCCGCGTAAAAAAGGGCTTCGCGTTAGCGTGAAATGCGATATCTCACGCGGCACGCGGCAACTTCGCCAAATCGTTGATCTTTTAGCCGGAATACCGGGGTGGCAGGTGAGGTACGGTTTTTTTTCGCTGTATAAGCATAAAAAGGTTTTTTTTGCGGAATGTTTTGAGGTGTCTGCCATTGTTTTGGTTAGAATTTATTTTTGCACCTCTGGCAGAACTTTTTGCTGCATCGGTGCAAAGTTGGATGAACTGCTGTGAATTTTTGTGAGGGTTTTTTAGGGAACAGCTGACATGAAGTTACGTTACTGTTCTTCGGAAGTTGCATCGATTTTTAAATAAAAATATTCAAAAAATGACGTCACCAGAATTTGGACTCAAAAGGTCTAATTTACAATCATGAGGTCAGATTTGGCTTAACAAATTATCTCAATACAATTGAATAAATCTGTAATAATTCGGCTGCCGATCCCGATGATGCTATGAGACGCGGGTTCGATTCCCGCCTTATCCACTGAGCTTCTATCGGATGGTGAAGTAAAACGTCGGTCCCGGTTTCTCCTGTCTCGTCAGAGGCGCTGGAGCAGAAATCCCACGTTAGAGGAAGGCCATGCCCCGGGGGGCGTAGTGCCAATAGTTTCGTTTTAATAATTCATCGAAGGCTACGTGTTTTATGTACACAGAAAAAATAACGTAAATTTGGAAGCTGTAATTTTGAAGGTTGAATATTACCTCTTTTATGATGTTATTTTACCTCAATTTAGACTGAAAAAGTTATATTACACCAGAAAAGTGGTAAAATTACTCATTACCAGATGTAAAATTACACCTTTTTTCTGACATAAAAGATGTACCCCTTCCCAGATGTAATATTACTATGATTTTTTTTCTGTGTATTTTTTGAACGAAAATCTGTAATTAAGTGTAGCAAAATTCGTTCAACATTTTCTGCCACAAATTCTTCATGTGAGTGCAGGTCAAAAAAAAAACTGGTGGTGGTGTAGGTACTTTTTTTTATTTATTTGTTTCATCTTGAAACAGACATACTAAACGAGAGTGAATAGTTGATCAGAAAGTCTTTAAATAAATGTAGCTTAATCCGTTTGACATTTTCTGTCACAAATTCTTCATTTGGGTGTACCTTTCCAATGTTTTCTTTTCCAATGTCGGATACATTGAACTCGGAATAATTTGTCAGGCCAGTAAAACGTCGCGGCGTTCTGCAACACCATTTACAAATGACGCTACATGTTGTGTGGTACTCTCCTGCGTTGCGAAGACTTCAATAAGACGACACCCAGCCATGAAAAGCCTCTCTTCCGTCGTGTCTTCCAATAATAGCTTCTCCATCGCAGCAGCAGCAGCAGCTTTGATATGCATGTATAAACAGAGATATAAATTTAATACTTTGAATACCGTCGAGCCCGGAGTGAGTGAGACACCACCACAAACAAGCTCGTATACTAACTCTAACAAATGAGTCAGAAGAACCGGCGCGTACCCGGCAATCAATCCTGCTTCCCCGAGTCGCCGGGGTCGACCATATCAGAGTAGGAGCGGCACGATGGCGCTCTGATATAGACCTGACGGAAACATGACGGCAATCACGCGGCGTTCGAAAAAAATCAAGCAAGAAAGGTTTGAAAACGGAGCAATTTTTGCCGAAATTGCCCACTCACACAATCTTTTACAGTTCAAATGTTGTTGCAGACTAAGGGCCGTAAAAAGGAGGTTCGCGCGGTATATCTGCCTCAAATTATTTATTCAGTACACGAACCTTTTATGGCGGAACAAGCGCGCGCGCGCAGCCAAACACGTTTTCGCGCGTGGGAACACGACGTAAAGTATGAGTTATTGGTTATAAATAGTAACTCTCGGCAAACCTCAAGGGGGGCGCGAGGTACTGATATCGCGCGGTGGACCCCGAACTTTGTCACGAGACGAGTAAGTCAATATGGCGTTGTGGGATTATCAAGTTTGAGTTAGACACCTACTTTGTCCGAGGGATTTGTCTTACGAACAGTAGGTTGGTTCAAAATTTAAAACTCCTTATGTTCTTGAAATATTTTTTGTCGAAGATTGCAACTCGATAAGATATCACAGTGTTAAGCTACATCTTCGACAAAGTTGTTTTGCAAAATCTTCAAGAAGTTATTTACAGCAATCAGCTAAAATTCTGAACGACGACGCTCGTCATCAGCTCAAAAGTTCTCAACCGTACACACAAAGAACCGGCAGCGTTGCGAAACGCTCACATGCTCACACCCGACACACCACGTAACTCGTCGAATGTGAATGACAAGATGAATTTTATTCACGGTGATTGACCGATGGTATGCAAATCATGAACCCCCCCTTCCTCAGATCTCCTCCTGAGCCCACCACGCAAGAAACAACTTTATATTTACAAATCATTAAACGTCTCTTACGCCGAGGGAGAGAACCCAACTGGCAACTTCGTCCCGCACCTCACTTCTTCGCTCGCTCAAAGAACTCCAATATCTGCGCTTTTTCCCCTCTCTCGCAGCTCAAAGTTGCACATTTCATGCAAACGAGCCCTTTTAACACCCACTTTTTTTCACACCTTTTTGTACCGCGGCAAGTTTGACCAGTTTTGCCCAGAATCTCATTGAACTTAGAGATAATTGAGTGCGCGAACGCGCACATTCGATTGAGACTTGCGAAAAAGTAGCTGAATTGGATTCGATATGCAAATCCTCGGCGGCGGCGATCTAATGAAGTTGTTGGAGTCGCGTGAGTAGCTCACCGCAGGCTGGCTGCTACCAGGTCAGCAGCTCGTTAGGCTTTTTTGCTGGAATTATATAGGTTAGGGTAAACTAGATGCAAGTCACGTTGGCGGAAGTCACCGCCGGTTCTGGACCGTTGTACCAGTTTGTAGATGCTTTACAATTTCAAATATTTGTGCTCTGCGAGCCTACAAACATTTCCTGTGACCTTGTTTCCCCTCATATCGGATCACAACTATTTTTATCATCTAGTTCAGCTCAGCGTCAGCGCGCTTATCGATAACAGTCATGCGACCAACCCGAAAAAAAACCCGTTGGTTCATGTTTGCACCGCTGATGCTGCTATCACCGAGGGTCTATTTTTACCCATGGTTTCATCCGATTTGCTTATCCCGCGCCATGAATGCAAACAGCAGCGCAGAGTTCTGCCAGGGTTGTGAGAATCTGAACATGTCAATTCTCTTGACCAAAGTGTGAATCTTGAATTTTGAGCGGATCATTGAATGAAGGTTGTTCATCTTTATCACGCTCTTCACCAGTGATGAAAGCGAGAGAGAAATTCTAACGAAAACAAGTCTCTCTGATCTTTTGCGTGATATTTTGGTAAATGATTGAACTTTAAGATTCTCAGTAGAATTTCATTCTTGAGAATGTTTTTGTAAATAATGTTCCAATGTTTGTACAAAGTATAAAGACAATCAAACCTGGTGATTCCAAGGTAAATCATACAATAGATAGATGAAATTATCATTTACAAATTGATAATCGCCCGAGAGTTTGAGAATTCTGATGGAGAAATAGATTTTGCGTGGAGAGAGGAATGATACTGAGTGAGAATGTAAACTTTGCTCACTACTACAACGAGATCAGCATGTTAAGATTTGATACTCTCACTCTCTTTACTTATTTTAGAGATAAATTTCTCCCACTCTCACGCGTTTTTTTCTCTCTGAAAGGTCTTGAGATATTTTTTAGAGCGTGAACGTTCGTTCTCAACTTTACTTAAGTTTCTATAGTTGTTTTTTTTTCAGCTGAAGTGATCAATTGAATATCCTTCTGTGACGACTCACAACCCTGCCTAACTCTCGTGCTCTCTCTCGCGCTGTGTTTTAGTCATATGTTGGCTAGTGAGCAGGGCTATCACGGCACTATAATCAGCCGAGCAGCAGCAGCACCAGCAGGATTTTACTCTTCTAGTATCACCGAGCAAAATCTCGGTCAGTATCAGTGGCATCATCATGCAATGGGCGAGCAAAAACAGCAGCTGTTATGAAAAATGCTATTTATACCGACCTGATGTTACGGCTGCTGCTGGCTGCTATCTAACGCCAGGGTTGAGTTTGCCAAATCACGTCTTAATGTCTGCTCCCCACAGCTCTGTGATGTTTGTTTTGATTTGAGAAAAAAGGTCACATCAAAAATTAAGAATCCAACTTCCGTTAACAATCTCGGAATGGCAATCTTCAAACCATGTAGCGAATTTTCACTCGGAAACGTGCGTGAATTTGATGTGTCGAGTGGGAATGAATTACGGCCGTTCCATATACAAACCTTTTTACGAGCTCTCACTTTCCAGGACACCTATACCCGTCGGACTTGGGTTACAGTTAATATCGCGTGGAATCCATAAAATTTCTCAGCTTCTTCGTTGGCTGTTGTCCACTTTTGGTCACACGCGTGAAACTGGGTCACACGTTAGTGTCATAAAGGCACAGGATGGCATTTGACCGATTTTTGTTCAATTTTTAAATTGAGATAAAATTAAAAAAAACGTAGACAGATTTTTTTTAAATTACACGCACATTAAAAAATATCAGAGTAATTTTACGCTGAAAAATGGTTTGTATTGTTAAATAACACATTTTTTTGATAATAAAATTTTGATAAAAATTTTCTAGGTTGTTTCAGAGTGTTTTTTACAGAGAAAATTTTTTAAATACATGAAAAATGTTACTTTACGCATTAAAGTTTTCAACTCCTCGTTTTATTTTTTCTAACTGTACACATAAACACATTTAAACAAAAACATACAAAACGAGAGAAAAAATGTGTAATTTTACATCAAAACCATGCATTTTTGCTATTTCATTTTTAAAATAAGGGAAAAATCACATGAAAAATATGTAAATTTACGCATTAAAATTTTCAACTCGTCGTTTTATTTTTTCCAACTGTACACAGTGAAAAAGAAAACACACAAATTGTGAGAGAAAATGTGTATTTTTACAAAAAAAAAATACATTGTTTTTAGTTTAATTTTTAAAATTAAAGAAAAATCACATGAAAAAAAAAATAATATTACGCATTAAAATGTTAAACTCATCGTTTTATTTTTATTTTTTCTAACTGCGCACATGTACACAGTTAAACAGAAAACATACAATATATTGAAAATATCATGGTGTAGATTAACCTACACAACAAAAATCCAAATATTACATCATTTAGGATGTAACACTTTTGCACGTAATTAAACATTTTAATTTGAATGCAATTTGATGTAAATTTGCAACAAATTATATGTAAAAACATGATTTTACGTGAGATTTAACTGTTTACGTCGAATCTCAGATTATACAACTGAGTTTACATGTAATTCAATTTTTCCGTGTCGAGTAAATTCACATATTTTTTTCTGTATATTTTGTAATTTTATCCATGTCAGTAAAATTATATTGATTATATAGAAAAAGACGAAAATATTACCCGGCAGAAATTTTTTTTATTAGTTTTTGAAATAAAATTTAAATTATACAATTTTCATATATTTCTATGTAAATTTGCATTTTTTTTAATATTCCCTTTTCTATGTAACTTTATGTTTCACACGTAGTTTCAGGTAAAATTACATGATTAGAGTGATAAATTACTAACTTCAAATTTTAATGTCGCCGTTGTTAAACTTAACTTAACTGGGTAAAATTTCAATGATTTTTTATTGTATATTTTTTTCTGAAACCGATTTCAAGGATAGAAAATGACATTCTTTTTTCGCCATCGCTGTACAGCATGCATTCCAAATCTGTGTTCTTCCCGCCCGGATTACGTTATCGCTGCGCGCACGTCAACGACCGTGGATGCAAATTACCCCCAGAATTACGGCCTCATAAAAGGCGCAAATTGTCCACCACCGGCTTTTGATGTCCGCATGTTGGTCACCGGATGACCAGCTGCCGTTTTACGGCCTCATCGAACATCAAATAAACAAATCAAAGAAACGCGGGCTGGTTGACTCTGGGATTGACGGTTGTCGTCATCGCGCGATAAAACGTGGTTCCGTTCTCCGTAAAAAGATCGTCCCAAGAAATTGCCAAATCGGCCGAAAATAGCACGCGCCTACGCGCCAGGATTCGAAGGTGGACCGGCGCGAACTCTTCGCTAATTAATTGATTTTTAAAGCACTTATCTATCGCACGCAACGGCGACGTGTGTCCCCTTCGGGGACGACCTCTGGCAGCCGTCAATCAGGGCTGTCCATCATCGGCCGGCCAAGTCCGCTGTGGTCATAGATTTGTCAAAGAGAGACCGCCCCAAATCAGCGCACCCACGTGGTCTCCGACTCCGCGCGTACTTGTGCGGTACCCACCTCGCAGACATCAACGCTTCAATTACCGGGGGACTACGAGACTTAAGGCATGGCCAAAAATAAATCAAGGCGATTGATACCTCCAAAAGTTGCTTTGGCTGGTACTTTGGGGTTGCGCGAGGTTCGCGTGGGTTGCACTTTGGTGTTGTTCTGCTTTTCGAGGGCCACGCGGTTTGTAGGACAACTCGAGCTGCGAGAAGAGTTGTTACGAAATGTTTGAGAGGTATGGCCGCGCGCAAAATGATTTCTATTAATAATCAATCATTTATGGATGGACTCCGTGGACGACCGTGGCGTGTGGCCGTCAATGTCCCCGCGGTTGTCGGGACGGGAAAAAGAACGGGGTGATTTATTATCGTGGACCTTAGGTTTAGTTGCGTTCTTTTGGGTGGACTTGCGTGTGATGGTGATGAGCCTTGAAACGATTTTAAGTTTATTTGGAAGTTTTCAACCTATTACATTCATATACTGCTAAAAATCGTGCACAAAATGCGTCAACTGCAGTGGGAATCAAACAGCAAACTTTAGAGGGTATTTCTAGTCAAAAGTTAACGGAAGACTGCTCCAAAGATCATTAACCAACTTCGATGACAGCACTAAGCATTGGATTCTAGGAAAGCAAATTTATCAAACCATCACCCCCCTAACTCCAAGTTCCACTCTAATACTCACCGGCTTACCAACTCAGCACAGTAATGTTCCAACCGGTGGCCCCATCAACGCCCAAGCCCTAGAAGAGCTCCCCCAAACCGTCCAGCTGGAAAGATTATCAACGCGCGCTCACGCCCTCTGACGACGACACGCGGTTTTGCGACAAAGCTGATTTGCATTTTAATTAAAAATTCACTCGAGCTGCTCGATATGTGTCCGATGATAACCGTGGCTGTGACTGTCACTTGCGGGTTGGCCGCAAATCACTCAGTCAACGAGTCAAGTCAGCGAACCACGAAATTTCCTGCCCTGAGAGAGTGGTGCGGACTTAGTCTGACGCAAAACCCGAGATGTTTCGCGCCAAATCCCTCGATGCCGGTTGGAGGCTCACGCCTAATCCGGACAGTCTATCCAACGTAAATAAAACTTTTTAATTGAGTCGATGATAACGAATCCCTCAGCGAAGCCGTAATAGATCGGACCGGCTTAAACTGGCAGTTCTTGGCTAGTCAGACAATCGCAACCGAACGCCTACGCGGACGGATCAGCTCTCTCGGTACTCGGGCCGTCTGAACAAACTGTCCGCAGAGATAACTGCACCCTGGCCGGCGATGACATAAAAGGAGGTCAGTGGCGGTTTTTTGTTCCCTCCCTCGTCCAACCGCAGCCAGGCGATAAAACTATATGAATTAGTGCCAATTAGGACCGTCAATAAATTGTGATAAACGCAAATATTGGCTGGCCCCAGGTTGGTCAACGTCGGGAGATAAAAATAAACTTAATTTTTTAAAGCAAAATAAGTTGATTTCCTTCACGAAAACATTAGTCATCCAGAAAAAAAAACTCTCAATTTTCCAACTGAATATCTTCATCCCGCGTCCCGAGCAAATCATGACACTCGGTAAAGCATTGCAAGATAAAGAAGCTTATGCCGCAGCTACTCTGAAATAAAATGTTCTTTAAATAGATTTAAAACATCTGGATCGCGCAATTTATCAGTCTCGTTCGCAGCGATGGTGGAATGCATCCCTGATTCTGGGGCTGGCTGGCTGGTATCTTTCAGTCCCCAGCAAAAGTCCCGTCATGCCAATCTCTCATGGGTAGGGCAGGTGAGGGTGACTTAGAATTTATGTGAATTTTTGTTACACGGTTAATGATTTTGCTTATATTTCATTATTTGCAAATATTTCAAAACCATTTCCAAATATATATTTTTTGCATAAAATAAAACATGGTGTCAAAACATTGTAATCAGTTAAAAAAAATAAACAAAAATATTTGAGTTAAGTAAATGTAAAATGTTGAGTATACAAAATCTAGAAAAATCATTTTGGTTTTATCAAATTCATGCTGTCTATAAAAAGTGTTTCAATTGTTAAAAAAAGATAGTAAATGACGATTTACTTTTTTTACTTCAAATTAGAGGGACCCTTAGCTTTACATATCTTTTAGAAAAAAATCTAGAATTTATGTAAGACTTGTTTTCGATTTTTCCTGGTTTTCAAAAAAAAAGTTGCCTTAACAATACCTTCACTTCAATATAGAATACAAATTTAATTTTACATCCTAAAAATGAAGTCAAAATATTGTTTCGACTTTTTACAGTTTTGATAAAAAATCATGATTTTCAAAAAATTGGCAACATTTTTTTTCGTCTTACCTAATTTTGTGTGTGGGTATTGGATTTGAAAAATGGGTAATTTTTTCTTAGAGTGTAACTTTTTTTCTGAGAAGTTCTAAACAATACCTACCTAGCAATATCGATTGCAAATTTAACCCTACGTCTTAAAAATTAAGGCAACCCTACGTCTTAAAAATTGAGCAAAATAATGGCTTCTAATTTTTCATAAATAATTATTTTTCAAAAAATTGGCAACACTGCCAAATTAATTTTGACCAGTCTCAAAAATGCAATTTCTGTCATCTTTAACATATAATTTTTTTTTTCAAAATGGTTATTTTGGGTACTCCATTTTGTTGTGAGAAAGGTCGACTTGAAAAATGGGTAAATTATTCCTAGAGTTAAACAAATTTTCCTGAAAATTCCTAAGCAGTACCTTCCTAGCATTGCCAATTTAATCCTACATCTTAAAAAATAAGGCAAAATTTTTCTCGACAGCTTATAATTTTGCATAAATTAATATTTTTCAAAAACACTGCCAAATTAATTTTGAAAATTTTTACCAAGCACAAAAAATGCAATTTTCTTCATCTTAGCCATATAAAAAAAAGATTTTTCAAGAATGGTTATTTTGGACATTTTTTTCTGAGATGTCCTAAGCAATACCTTCCTAGCAATATCGATTACCAATTGAATCCTTTATCCTTAAAATAAAGTAAACATATTTTTCTTCGATTTTTTTCTATTTTTTTCAAAGATAATGTTTTTTTCAATTGGCAGCAAAGACGAATGCATTTTTTTGTCATGTTAAACAAATAAAAAAGATATTTAAATTTGTTTTTTTTTTTTGATACTTTAAATTTGTGGGTGGAAAGTCGATTTGGAAAATTGGTGAATTTTACTTAGTGTGTAACATTTTGTTTGAAAAGTTCTAAGCAATACCTACAATATCGCAGAAGACATCAATTCGATAAAACAAAATCCGTTATAAAGATGCAGATTTTTGAATATTTGAATAGCCTTTTTGATGGATAGCGGCAATGTAAATGTTTTTTTTTTTTGTCATTTGTACCAAATTACATCCTCTTAAAAAAAATAAAAATAATCTTAGGTTTCAAAGAATTGCTCAACAAACTAAAAAAACAAATTTCAAAAATGTTGAGAAATTTTCGGTTTCAGGTTTCAATCATAATCTTTTGCCTTTTAACGTTCATTTTTTTAATCAGTTAAATATTCTCGTTTTTTGCAAAAAATATCTCTAATTTCTACAATTTTATATACTCATTCTGACTTCTAATTGCCTGATAAAATTCTAATTAAAAAGTTTCTATTATTAAGAGATTTGCTTCCGAATGATCTTGAAAAATAAAAATTTCTTCTTTTAAACTATTATGATATTAAAAAAAGTTACAAAAATGTTTCATATCGAAAATATTTATAAAAAAATATGCTTACCTAGAAATTTAAAATTGTTTCCAATTATTCATAGTACAAATTCGTAATATCAAATGTTTCCTTGATTTCCAATTATTCTTTTGAATTTAAAATATTTAGTAGTATAGTTTATGAACAAAAGTAAGAGTGCATAAAATACAACACATTGCTTACATTTTTTCTGAATCAATTTAAAAAAAAAGTGACAATTTCATTTTTTTTATCAAAAATTTTGAATTAATTGTGACTTCTCAATTTATAAATTCAGTTTTAATTTTTCTAAAAAAAATGTTTAATTTTTAATTTTTTTTTCTATATCGGAATGTGTTGCCAACACAAAAGAGTCATTGCAAAACTGGGGGAAAATATTCACATCAAAAGAGTTTTAAGAGATTTCAGAATTCTTTTTTTCTGAAGATAATCAGATAATGATTAAAAAATCAAATTATTCGCTCTACAGCATTGCCTTAGCGTTCTTGATTGCGAGATTCCTACTCGAAACTAGGTGTTCGAAGCCATGATTGTTGAGGCAATTGCAAACCTCTTTTTACTCCTAAGCTTCCATCCACCCCGGGATTCGAACTGACGACCTTTGGATTGTTAGTCCAACTGCCTACCAGTGACTCTACCGAGTCAGGACCCAGGGAGACACCTGGACTGAGCTATCGACCTAACCTCTAGGTTAGACCGGGCCAACATTTAGTTCCCCATCCGAGGCGTGGTCAGACAAATCTAGTCTCGAAAAATGCCACCGGGACCGTCTGGGATCGAACCCAAGCCGACTGGGTAAGAGGCAACCACACTTACCCCTGTACCACTGTCTCCACGATAACGATTAACATTTGCCCAATTTTTCTATTTTTGCACAATATTTTGAAATGAAATGCAGGAAAAATATGTTTTGAAAAAACACAAGAAAACTTTTTTTTACATGAAATGTTTTTTGTTTCCTCACAGTAAAAAATAGTGTAAATTTTGAAGGTGTAATTTTGGAAGGTTGAATTTTACCTCTTTTATGATGATATTAACCTCAATTTAGACTGAAAAAGCGACACTACACATAAAGTGGTAAAATTTTACATTTTCAGATATAAAACTACACATTTTTTCTGATATAAAAAATGTACCCCTTCGACTTCAACAAAGTTACATTCTGTTGTACATCAACCACAAAATCCCCTACCCAAAAATCTCTCATACACACGATACCGATCGAGGGCATCGTTTTTCTCTTTGTCGCGGCCAGAATCCACGGTGCGGAGGAGTGGGTGTGCAGCACGATGCACCACACGTATGCAAACCAAACTGAAAGGATGCACTGCGGCACTGGTTTCGAGTTGGCAGTTGTTTCGAGGTGTTGAAAACCCCTGTTTGAACCGAGCGCTGAAATCTTCAACCCATCCACGCGGGGGAGTTTCGCGCCTGGTTCTTATCTGGTGCTTGACTTGCGTCGCGTCTTCGCGCGGTGACATTTTCAGGCGTTTCTCGCGCGAGGATCATTTATCAATTTTCGCCGCGGTTGGCCAATTCTTGAGGGGGGGAAAACACCCGGACGCACTGCTCGGGCACAACATGTCTTAGAAGTACACGACGACGACGCTTCTGCAATGTGCTGCATGTGACTCTTCGAGTGGGTTTGTTTTCCAGAGTCGCTCGGTTCTCGGCACCAGCACACTCCCCACGGAATGATTTACGACGTTTCTTAATCTTCATATCGTCGTACCCCCGTGCAAGTTGGCCAACTCTCTTGGTACGGTACGATTACTTGGTTGGTTGGTTGGAGGTGCCTAGAGCGGGAGGATATCTGAACCCAGTTGGCTCTTGTCTTTGGCCGGAGCCATGTGTGTGTGTGGACGCGAACGGAGTGACTCACGGATCTAGAGCGCCACCACCTCCTCCAGGCAGGAAGGCAGGCAGGTTTGAAGTCGTGCCCTTCGTGGCAGAACGAACCGAGGAGCCTGAGTATGTTTGGGGTAATAAATGTGAAATTAGTCAATCTTATATTTATTTTTATTACCAGGTTACGTACGGTACACGGAGAGGGCGATTGCAGTGCGCTGTTTGACTCCCTCGATTCGTCGAGGAAGTATGTGCTCTTGTCAGTAACTACAGTTGCTCAATCGCTGAATGAAGCAACAACAAAGGTGAAAAATATGTTTTTCTGGCGAGTTAAAATTGATCATTTACCTAGTTTGGTTATAGAAGTTTGATTTTTTTTTATATCGAGCATGTTAATTTTATATTTTAATTATTATTATTTTTCAAATTTTCGTATCCACCAAGGTTGTTAACGATAAAATTATCGAGGCGCGATAACGATAACGATAGATTATGATAAAAACAACGATAACGATAGTTCTATCTATAGTTCTTTCAAGAAGAATATATTTTTTGAAAATCTAGCAAGTTTCTAAGAATAAATATGTACTCAAAATTGTTCACAAAATACCGTATTTTTGGAAATACTAAAATTTTCTAAATATTCAATACTGGTACCAAACGTAGCGAGTTTTTGTATGCTTTTTCACTTTATTAGAGTTTTTTTAAATACTCAATTTTTCACAAATAACCGCATTTCACTAATTACAGTATATTTTCGAAAATAACCAAATTTTTAAAATATGCAATATGGTAAGTAAATGAAGTGACATTTTATATGCATTTTCACTTAATTACAGCATTATTTTTTTGTTAAATACTAATACTTTCACAAAATACCGTATTTTTCTAAAAAAAATAAATTTTCAAAATGTGCAATATGGGTATCAAACGACGCAAAATTTTGTATGTATGAAGTATGTATGAAGTATGCAAATTTTCACTTCGTTTGATAGCAATATTGCATATTTCGAAAATTTGAGAATTTTCGAAAAAACGGTAATAAGTGAAAATTGAAAAGGCATACAAAATTGCAATTCGTTCGATACCCATATTGCAAATTTTGAAAATTTGAGCATTTTCGAAACATACGGAATTTTGTGAAAGTTTTAGTATTTTCCAAAAAACACTCTAATTAAGTGAAAAAGCATGCAGAATTTTAAAATTTGGGTATTTTAGAAAATAGTAATGTTCCGCTTCGTTTGAAACCCATATTGCAGATTTTGAAAATTTGATTATTTTCAAAAAATACGGTATTTTGTGAAAATTTCAGTGTTTTACAAAAATACTGTAATAAAGTGAAAGAAACATACAAAATTTCCATTCGTTTGATACCCATAAAGCGAATTATGAAAATTTCAGTATTTTCGAAAAATACGGTATTTTGTGAACAATTTGGGGTACATATTTAAACTTTGAAAATTACTGGATTTTCAAAAAATATATTCTCAGTGAAAGCATTGGAAATTTAACATGTTATGGTTGGGAATTAATCGATTTCAGAAAGATTGTAAAAATTAGTCGTCGTACATTATCGGCGATAAGATTATCGCCGGTAGAATTATTGAAAAAACGATAACGATAGATTATCGTTATCGTCGGGACGATTATCGTTATCGTCAGACGGTAATATTATCGACGATAATTTTATCGATTAACAACCTTGATATCCACAATTCAAAATGCACAGCTAAGTTTTGACAATTTTTTAAAAAGATTTTTTGTATTTGAATTTTTTTACAGTGTTCTTTGTCAAAACGATCATGTCTGCAACATAACCTGCACCTTTTTCTACAAATAGGTTTTCTAGTTATTATTCTAAATAAACGGTAAATGGTCGTCCTAATTTCAATTAGAATTGATAGCAATTGACATTCTGAATTAATTTGTTGTTCAAACGGACATTTTACATGGTCTATTTAGTTCTTTGAATACATTTTAAACAATTTTCTTTATTTAGATTAAATATTCTCGTTTTCTCGACTCTACTCAAGTTACATGATGCAATGAGTTTTTTGTACGTGCCAAATGCATTCATGCATGCATTGCAGTTTACTGCACCAACGGTGGTCTCTATGGTCCTAACGAGGAACTTTTTTTGCAAGATTAGCGCTGTACCATGCAGGACTTACCAGTAGCACATCAAGTACTGCAGCAGCTGGCAAACGGTTCTGAGTGGTTAATCTGTCTCACTCTCGGCACTCGGTCTCACTTGGCTGTCGTTACTGCACATGGAAAATATTCTCGAAAAACTAAAAATATTTAAGAAATTTCATGAATTATTTTATGTGTAACCATTGCAAATAATTGTTGTTAAAAAAGAATTTTGGTGATCTAGATGAAATTTTCGAAATTTTTGATGTTGTCCTTCTTCCGTAATTTTTGTACATCTTTGCACGGTGGTGCTCCATTTGTGACAGTTGTGTCCTCCGTCAGCTCAGATGATGGAGCAATCATGGGGTAATGTTGTTGTTGTTGTTGTTGCCGAAGGTGGTCAGTTGATGGCCGTGGAGAGTTGTCGTGTAGAAGCCAGCCATCGAGCGTGGTCTAATAATATATTCATACACGTATAATCAATGATTTATGGGATCCGCTTCTGATTTAAATATAGATTAACTGTTAATGACGATACGGTTTTACGCTTTTGACGGGTGTTTTGAAGGGGACAGGACTAAGGGGGTTTTCGGAAAATTTCCAACTGAGTGAACTGTGATAGTCAATATGATGTGGAGGAAATTTATCGCTTGTATAGATTAATCGGAAATTTGTTTGAATTTGTTCATTGAACATAAAAGTGAAAAAGAAGATATTTTTTTATTCAGTCGTAACCTTGTAATACTTACTCAAGTTAAACGATAAGGACAAATTGAGCAATAGAAATATTTATCGAAGTCACTCAACAAAGGTCTTAATCGAACAAAAACCCAACAGAATCGACGTCGAGAGCCCTGCCCCACAAATCGTTTCCAATAAATAATAAATCGAAGCAAATAAACTCGACTCCAAGCTGTACTAAATAAACATCTTGTCGGTGAGCAAAACAGGACGTTTCTGAGTTGTTCTTTATTCATAAGCCCGTCTAGGGTCAAACGCACTGCCTCTGAGTCAGGGGAGCGAGTGGGGATCAAAATCAGATTGTGTGCGTGTTTTTGTGTGTATTTTCCAGTACATTGACTCTTGACTTGATCCGATTCGGAGCTTCACCTACCACCTGATGATGATGGCTTTCCCTTCGAAAAAAGCAAAACAAACAGATGCGTTTCTGATGTTGTTGCAGCCCTCCCGTCCGGCAGGTGCATTTTCATCAATGTTTGCGTCTATCGGTTCGGTATAATCTGTTGCCGTAGCTGCTGCTCCCTCAAGCTTGATCCGACTTTTTCGAAACATAATATTATCCCTCGTTCTTTGTTGTGCTATACGCTGGACAGGGATTGTTCCATTATCCGTAACTAATCTTGTTTTCAATTTGTTTCTCCTTTACAGGTAAGCCCCTCCGATTCGAATCCGGAAAGTTTTCACACAACAGCTCAGTAACTAAGCCTGGCGCAGGAAATTAGTAAGCATTCCCCCTCGAAAATTCCCAGCCAGACGCTATCAAACAGTGCTTACCCGCGTTCGAAAAACAGCACGATATTGACCGTGAAATTTCCACCAAAAATTTCCATGGTGCAAGTTTCCATCGCCATGGTGCCGCCACAAACTTCCGGGACTGCAGTCAATTACACTGGGTGGGAAGATGATGCGGCAAGGACACACCCCGCCCCTCCGTTTCCTCTCCAGGGTGGTTACAGACAGAGACATTTAAGATGGTCAGGGTGGTTACTCGTTTTCGATATATTTAGCGTTTGTTTTGAACACAAATATCTACTCTTTATTTAAAAAAATCATTTTTATTCTTTTCTGATTGCTATAAATTTTTTTTAATTTTTTTTTCTTGAAATTTCCATGAATTTTTTTTAATTTTTGTGGGTTTTTCACGTTTTTCTTGAATGCCTTTCTTAATTTTCAGTTTTTCTTCAAATATTTTAAAAAAATATTTTGTTTATTTCGTTTTCTCGTGTCAAATATGGAAACGACATGTATTTGCAAATTTGCAAAGGAGCGTTCTTTTATTACGTAACACAGTCTGGGGAGAGGGGTGTCGGCGTCTGTCACGAAATGTTAAAAAATTGGGGAAGGGAGTGATAAAAATTATGTCACGTAACGCAAAATGTTTATATAAGCTTTCTCATTGCAAAAGGCCTTGTGTTAAGTTTTACAGGGGGGAGGGGGATTTGTTTATTTCTTAAATTGAGAAAGCTTTTTTTATAAGGATAATGAATTTTTAATTTAATAATAAAGGTAAAGATAATTTCATTTTGTATTTTATTAGAGCTTCATTGATTTTTTTGTGGAAGCCAAAATATTTCTCTCTGAAATAATTACTTTATTTTAGAACGGTTTTATGAAGTTAAGGCAGGGTTGTCTGGTGAAACCGAAATTATCTGACATAGTACCAATCTGAAAAAAAACGGAAAAAAATATTACAATTTTGAATGAAAAATGGTATTGAGAAAATGAATGAATTTTAAAGAGTTTTTAAAATTCAAACAGTTAAAAAAAAAATCGGCCTCAAATAGGTTTAGATAACAGTTTATTAAAAACAAATATTCATCAAACTCGTTGATTTTTATCGAAATTGGATTGCATAAAATGTAAAATCTGTTGCAATCTGCTAAAACCAATCACAGATAATTATTTTTTATTCTGACTGACACTTGAAAAATTTGCCATTCTCAGGTTTATCAGGCAACCCCGAAGGGAGGTCCAAATAATTGCTCAATATCGTTATTAAACTAGAATAAAATCATATAATATCAAACACCTGTATGATAAAACACATTTTTATATTTTCTTCGTTTACATTCTGCTATAAAATTAAAAAAGCTTTTTTTAAGATAATGTGACCAAATATTGAATTCTTTGAATATTTCTAGTGAAATTCATGAGCTCTTTGGACAATTTTTCACCTTGAACGGATCAAATAAGTTTTAAATTTACATGTTTCGATTGTCATTGAACCAGCATTCAAATTTATCTTCAAATGGGAAATATTTGGATCCATGATTTAAAATTGGTTTTTGAAGGCAACACAAATTTACAGTTTAATGAAAATATAATACAAACCTAATTCAAAGCTCAAATGTCTACATTTAAAAACAAACTCCAACTATCAAAAATTCGCAAAATATTAATCACACAAAAAATGTTAAAAGAATTAAAAGTCTTGCGCAAGGGTCCTGATTGCTTCAAAAAAGACTCATTCACTCGCGACCACAAATTGAAAGCTTTGTCGCTTCCACACCATTCGTTACAGAATACTCTCTCTTTGCTCTTCCTCTCACTTCAATCGGGTAGTACAGCGAACGGTTCAGAGAGACCGATTGCGTTATGTCGCTCAGTCGCTGAGTCAAAATAGTTTGCGATCGGCTTTGTTTTGCTCAGATATTAAACTGCTTAAAATCTATGTTATCAAAAAATGTTTAGCAATTGTGTTGATAACACAACATTAAAGGCACATTTACAAGCAATTTTCTTTATGCCAAACACAAATTTACGGCAAACTGTGGCAGTGCAGGCCAAATGAGCGCCGAGCTGGTATGTTGTTGGATTCTCTCCTCTCTGAACGTATTCGTGTGTGACTCGGGACGGAGTGGGCAAAGAAATACACGACGTATTTGTGTCGCTGGGAGAAGCGATTGAGCAAGTCGCTGGCAGCCTGAGTGTAGTGTTCGCTCGCGACTGGTTGCGAGCTCCAGTCGGCAAAGATTCGCTCGGCGATGGGTGAGACCCTCGGTCTTGAGGCAAAACTATATTTTTCAAAAAAACTTCAAAATTTCAATCGTAATCAGGGATGGAGTAATCGCAAAAAAAAATCATTTTCGCTTGCGAATTTTCTTCATCCGCGGAAGAGAGTTGAGGCGAATCACGCAAAAGAAATCGCTCTCGAACTTCTCGAACGTCATTTTTCGACGTGTGACGTTTTGCACCTGCAAGTGTAGCAGTGAAATAGATAATCCACCGAATGATCAAGATGATATTTTTTTGAGATTCCTTTACCAATCTTTCGTGCGCGAGAGAGGAGAGCAAAGTTCACCTTCGATTTTTTCTCTTGATGAGCGTCAAATGATTTTCTTTTGATGATGAGTCTGAAAACTGTTCAAAATGCATTTTTCTTGCGTTGATTATCATTTTCAGCCTAATTTAACCAGTTTGAAAATATCTAGGTTTTTTTTTGGAAAATTGGAAAATGTCAATTTTAGTAGATTTTAGTATTTTTTTTTTGTCTCTGTTTTGTGGGGAAATTTAGAAGGTAAATACAATTTGCAATAGTCTTGTTACTTTTATTTTTTTTCATGTTTTCAGAAGTTTATGAACTAGTGCAACTAGTAAAAAGAATTGAACAAAAATTGTTAACGATATTGCAGAAATTAAAAATTTGTAGACCCTATAAAAACTTTAATTTTAATTTAGTGGTCATTTAATAACTTGTATTGACAAACAAACAAGTCAATTTTATTATGCCAAGCTGTCAACCTGCTCCGCCAGGACGATGTCCCGACGCACTGATAACTTTGGGGGAAAAATTGCGCTGCTTTCCGCACACAGATACAACCAAGCTTCCTCAAGGGTGGGGTGGCAACTTTAAGTTTGTGTGAGTGTCTGGCGACGCCACCACCAGCTGAAAAGCGAATCAATGCGGTTTATCAGGGAGAGGGTTGAGGTCCTGGGACAAGCCGGGACCGGTTGAACCCTCTTCTCCGACGTCGACTTCAGTGTCATTCAAAGGAACGCAGACTGAAGCAAGTGGCGGCTCGGAATTTCTGGAGTGAGTGCTCGAAAAACATATTGGCGCTAATGGAGTGAAGCTGGCGGTGGGGAAGAAGTCAGGAACGAGTTGAAGGAAAAACGTTTTTGCCTTCATATTTTATCCATTACATTACAGATTGTAATCCCTGGGCTCTTTTCGGGTGGCGAAGGGGTTTTAAGCCCGTCCGCACACTCTCGCTCTCTCTTGGGAGATGACAACAGTGACAACGGCAGCTATTCTAGCTGAGGACAGACTGAGAGATATCCTTGAGGGGGGAAGGGAATGGTGCCCAAGGGAGAAGAGGATTTATCGTCGAGTAAACAAACTAAACATTTCATCGTAAGCGGGCTGTCGTCTTCGGGAGTATGAATCTTGGAGTAGGGAAGATCCAGACAACTGGCGACGACGTCGACGACGATGTGTGTTTGTTTACAGATCAAGACGACGCGATTTAGCCGGCAGAAGGGCGATGCACTAGCGCTGGATGAGGGGGAGCTGAAAAGGATAAGGAAGCTTAAGACAGACACGTGGGTTTGGCAGGGTTTAAGGATGTTGTTGACTCCGAGTTTGAACTTCAATTGCTTGTGATTTAATGATAACAGCCGTAAAGCTAGGGCATTACTCGGTGGAATGTTTCATCAAGTGAGTAAACAACATAAACATCACATCGATGAAATTCTACAGGCAGATGGAAGCAGCGTGCCATTCTGACAATTCCGAACATTGTCCAAATCATTTTGATCTACCTTTGAAGGACCTATGAAGATTATCTCAACCTTGACATATTCAGACAAATTTAGATTAAATTTTCAAAAGGTCCTATCTGCATAGGCAACCCATTAATCGACTAAGAATCGTGGAAATACAATTCAAAAACGTCCATAATCTCTAAATACCCCATCACGGTCATGGCCGTCTGCTGCCAATACCACGTGTTCCGTGTTGTCGCTCCAGGACAACTTCCGCCACAGCATACTCGACGACCTTCCCCGGAAAAACTGCAGCATCAGACACCTTCGCACACACACCAACAAAATTCCCGCTCAAAACCACATCCAGCACCATCTATCACAGCATGTTTGTGTGAAACGGTACTGTAATGTTACTGCTTGCTTGTGTTGGATGGCGCGTTACATTCCACACAACACATTCCTGCACATGCGTTTTAATTAGATCATGGAGCACGGTGCTTTTCCTCCGGAACAAAACATCAACAAGAGGATGACGAGGACGAGGAGCTTTTCCGGGGGTTTTCCACACTTTTCCGTTCGCTCGATTACATTTTTTGTTGCAAAACTCGTTCACTCTTCCGGCGAGGGTTAGCAATAATAAATATATTGTTTTCCACACACATAGAGCTAGTTTTTTCCTGCTGCACAGAGAAAAGCAGTGATTTTTTATGTAATTGTAATTTTGTGTTGTTAGCGAATCTCATGTAATTTTCAACTTTCAATAAAATAAACATCTATTATTACATACTTTTTGGTACATGAAAAAGCATGTAACTTTTTTCTGCATGTAACATAATAAAGTTACTTCCAAGGTAACGTAAATTCACGTTATTCTTGAATTACAAACTTTGTCATGTAAAATTACATGTTTTTTTTCCCGGTGTCCCCTAAACCCGCAAAACCGGTAGTAGTGTGGCGTGGCGTGGCGTTGATTTCCGGGGCAGTCCGTTGCACTTTGGGAATGTCCCGGAGGCGGCAGCAGCACGGACGAGGAGGTTCAGAACGTATTCCTTTTACGACGTCTAGACGGTTTAAATTTTGTGCTGACGGGAACTCCGCTGCTCGAATTGAAGTTGGTTCGGTTTTTCGATTCTTGCCCCTCAGATGGTGTTATTTTCGGTTACGTTTGCGAGGGTGGATTTGAGAGGTTTGTCGTCTCGACACGCGAATCATTCCTCGCTGCTCGACAATGCGGAAAACTGAAACCAACTTTGTTATCTCGGGCCGGCGTCTCCCCCACGCGTTGAGAGCATTCTGGAAACCTTTCAATTGAAAAGTATATAGATGTTTTCGATAAAATCCCTCGCTCCCCCGTTTGTGTGCAGAAAAGCAAAGTATAGAACCGAGAGCTCGCGAAAAAAAAAGTTTACATTTTTATTATAAAAGATAGCGTCATGAATTATTGATAAGGCCTTTGGAGCCTGAGTGAAGTGAAGTTATCGTCTCCGTGATCGTAAAATGACAATTTAATGATTATTGAATTATTGAACAGGCGTTCCTTCGTACCGTTCGATGACTAGCATAGAAAGAAGGAGGAGGAGGTGGAATGTTTGCGTTGTCACTTCCTCCCCCTCAACACCCGGGGACGGTGTTCTTTAAAATGTTAAAATAAAATATTTTTTTTTGATTTTTTAAGTAGACGGAATTCATCTATTATTTAGTGGTGATTACTAGCAAATTTGGCTACATTTGTGATTGAAAGCGGATGGTTTCATCAAATTAAATTACCAAAAAAAATAATCTGAACGAAAAATTAAACAAAAGAAAACAACATAATCGATGGAATAAACTATTTTTTTCGACACAAAACACAAAAAATATCAATTTCTTAAAATTAATAAACTTCTATCACTCAATTTCTGTTCAAATTGTTTAAACTTCCAAAGTAAATTTTGTAGAGTATGTTTAATAATGGTTTAAAAATATTATTTGAAAAATAAACTGCATAAATTGTGTAAATTCAGAAGATGTAAAATTTTGAAGGAGTAATATTACCTCGATTCTAACTGAAAAAGTGAAAAACGCTGGAATAGTGATTAACTTACACATTTTTCTGATATAAGAGACGTACCCATTCGGTAATATTATGATATATAATATTTTCAACATTTACCAAAAAAAATAATACTTAAAACATGTTTGAAGACTGTTGAAAAACATGTTTTTTTTGCAATAAAATTTTTATTGCCAGCAATTATCTCATTAATAGGGTATTTTACCACTAATTATTTTCTGAACAGTCCTAATAAATACAACTAAATAATAATTCACTTGAAATTTTCCAAAATTTATTGAATAATTTAGATATATAAAACTTGTTACGAGAACTTCACCAACAGCATTTCACCATTTGAACTATTTAAAAAAATCATGGTTATATTACATCTGGGAAGGGGTACATCTTTATGTCAGAAAAAATGTGAAATTTTACCTCTGAAAGTGTGTAATTTTAAATTACATCATAAAAGAGGTAATGTTCAAATTCCAAAATAACACCTTCCAAATTTTAACAATTCTCTACTGTGTGAGATGCAATTAATCTCTCACATCAAATACCCTAACTTTCTGATTCGGTATTTTTTAAAATTAAGAAAAACGCAAATTAATATCAAAAGTTGTAAACTAGAATGAATAAATTCATCCAAACATTTTAAAATCTGTTAATTTTTCATCTGCGAACTTGACAGATTTTGTTTTAAAGTAATGTTTAAAATTACATCATAACATCTTTAAATTTACATATTTTTTTTGTTAGATTTTCTCTTTTGTGTGTGTGCGTGTGTGCAACCAACCAAACGGGACCACGCGGTCACTTCTTACAAATTGAGTTGTTTCCATGTATTTTTAGATCTACATTCTATACATGCAAGTAACTCGCATAGGCATTTGGAAGGTGTTAGCTCTGCCGAGCTTCGGTGACCCATAGGGGGATGGCGTCGCTATTTTTAGACCATGTTTTCCACTTTTTCTCCATCGAAACCGACTACTTTATCGACTTCATTTTGCTGGGCGAGATAGGACGCCGTCTATTTTTAGACTATGACTCAGCACTTTTCCACTCTTGCACTTACAAAAACCAGGTGGCAGCACGATGTAACGCCACGTCCCTATTTCTACGCTGGCTAGCCGAGCGCGAGGTACTTCAGCTTTATCGACAAGCCCCGCCCTGAAGAACGTTTGGACCAATCGGATTCAAACGTTATTTAGAACTTCCGAACCCTTGTCAAATGGACAAGGACCCAGCGCGTATATAGTTGATAGTAACAGTATTCCTAATTCCAGTCATAGCTCACCAAGTCGCGAAGGCATAGTGGTTAGCATTTTTGCTTACCAATCAAAGGACGGGGATCGAACCCCGACTCGAGCGTCTTTGATTTTTCGTTCATGTTCAGAGTTTCAAGATTTATATTTCCTATACTTTCTCGTTGGGAGCAGATGGGAATCGAACCCAGGACCATTCGCTTACAAAGCCAACACCGTGACCAGTAAGCCACGGCCGCTCCTTTTTTTGTTAGATTTTCTCTTTTCACTTCAAATTAATGTAAAATTACATGGAAAGTATGTCGACCTCTCAAAATTCTCCTTTTTTTACTGTGCATGCTAATATCAGAAAAAAATGCAATATTTAAAAAATTAAATAAATAAATTAAAATAAAATTTAAGAGGATTAACGAAAGATTGCCGTTTCAAAACACATTATTTGAACCCACCGTGCCCAACCGTACCTTTGGCACAATTAGAAGACATGTGTCCCCCAAGTCGCTCCCCACTGCGGGTCGTGGTGGAACACATTTGCGGGGGAGAAGTTTTTTGGCCTGTTGTGGGTGTTTCTCTCTCGCTCGGTGGGGTTGATTGTTTGTGTTGATACCCACTGACACCACCACCACGGACGAGGGCAGGGTGTGAATTGTCGAGGGTTGAAAGCGCCTAGACTTCATGCAATATTTAGCAGAAGGAACCGTATGGGCATGAAATGAAGGAAGTTTGGGGTTTTGTTCTGGTGGGGGTGTCTGGTGGTGGTGGAGCGATTTGGTTACAAGAATATGTCTGTGGGGAAATCAAACGATTCGAGGGAGAAAAAGTATCCAGTTGATTGATTTCCTGGGCGGCAATAAAGAGCGCATTGTAATGGAAATATGCGTCTACGTTTTTCGATATGCTTGTATTTTGCTAAAATTTGAATAAAGTAAACCTTTGCTGGAAGCCTTCCAGTGGAAGGTTACCGAAAACGTTTTCTATGAAATGCCAGAAATTTCCTGGAATTTCAACGCTCCATTTTTAACAGTACCTAAATTAATTAATGCTCCAGCACTTATGTTTTTCGAAAAAAAAAATTGATGAAAATAAACTAATTTTAAATCAAATGTAAACAGCATTTACTCTTTTTGAAATCCATCGTCAGTTGAGTACTTTTGCGCAACTATTCGCACCCTCGCCCAGGGGCACTTACACTATTAAATATTTGCGCGAAAAGCGGTTGGGGGTGGGATTACTCGATAAAAGTGTCAACAGATTCGGCTGGGTTAGTAGCTCAATGTTGACGCGCGCTGTTTGGACACCGGGGTCATCCTCTCATCAAACCTATTTACAAACAACATGGCTTTAATTAATTTTTAATAAATTTCGGGTTGTAAGAATCAAAATTTGGTATTTCGCCAACCTGTTGGGAGTTTTTTCTGAAATATATTATAAAATAATATTCTAAACAAAAATGACACCAACAATTGCAACCTTTACTCGATAAATCCATCACAAGGATTGATTCTAGAAATGGCCGATTGCAGCTTGGTTTCATCCGAGTGCGACAACAAAAAAAATACGACTCAGATACATATTGGAAGCATGCAATAAATTTTATGACATTTTACAATATTTTTCCAACTCGTCGTCATGACAGAGACCAGGATTGCAACGGATTTTTGTTTGCGGTTGATTCACCCTCACGGTCGGGCTACCTCAGGTAATGCTTACACGGTCAAAAATTCAGCTTATTTTTTCATTCAGTTAAATTTCTTCAAATTTACTTTTTGAAATGTTTGAAATTTGATTGCCTGATTTTTTACTCAAATTTCTTCCTTTTTTTACTGTGTTGAAATTTTCGAGGTCGTCGGCCATCGATCGAGCAGCAGCAGCAGGCAGGCAGGTAGAGGTACTACTATTTTCAGAATCGATGGGATTCGTAAAGGAAGTGGGCGGCCCCGCTGCAAGAAAAATGTGCAACCTAACATCGTAATTATAGGAGCAAGGGAGGCTGAGCTCACACGTTGCATCCTCTAGAAATCTGACATATTTTAAATATTTGGTTTATAAATTGATAATATCTTGTGTGCTTTGAACAAAAACAAAATAATGTAAAATCTTGTATTAATTTTCAAATGACTCAAAACTTAAATTCAGACAACTCAGTTTGAAAAAATCATTCAATTTTATAATGAGTAAGAATTCACGAGAAACGTTGTTTAGTCAACTGCATTTTTTGTGTATTCATGAGAATTCATAAGAAATAAAATATTCCTAGGAATACAAAATTGAAAAAGTTTTGGAAAAGTCTAACAAAAACTGATGAATTATTCGAAAAGGCCAAATAAAAATTTGCAAAAAAGTTTTCATTCTACATTTATTTAAATCTAAATTTAGTTTCAAATCTTGATTTTTTGTTTGATTGTTTTGTTGATAAAAATACACTAAAAGAAAATTAGTTCATTTTTACTTAAAGATTAGATTAAATTGATAAGACCGAATCTGATTTGCAGTTTAAAACCAAACACTTTTTTATGTAATAGTCTTGAACAAACATAATATAATTTTACTCATTACTATGTTCTGTATCAAGAAGATTTTTATCAGGTCAACAGGATCTTTTTTTACACTTAAAAATATATATTTTTTGTAATTTTCAAGGATTTGAGTAATGTTTTTTGTTGCAAAAGATTAATTTTTTTACATAGAGCAATATATTTAGAGTGTCCAATTTCTTGGGGCTACAGAATTCCTTGGAATTGGGAAATATTCAACAAATTTCCCGGGAAATCCTGGGAATTCCCGGAAAATTTTAAATGTATCGAAAATTGTTCTGATCTTGGTTCTGATTAATATTCTTCAACAAAATTGTATAAAATAGCAACTTAAATAATCTAAGTTAGTGCGAGGGTCAATTAATGCCTTAACCGCCTGCAGAAAAAAAAATCAAGAAAATATTCTAAATTTATAGGCAACTCGTACAACACACATAAAAAATCATTAGTATTTTTTGTGCATTATTATTTTTCTAATCACAGTGTTTGGACAGCGAGTAAAATGAATCCATGCTTAAAAACCATAAAATTGCGATTAATTATGGCTTTGTGAACAGTTTGAGAGAACATGATAAAGAATAATATTGAGACGACGTTGAAATGAAAAAAAAAATTATGACGAAAATATGGATTTGTTGGCAAATCTTTTTTCCATAACAAATCTTACTTGTTTGAGCTCATGAACAAATAGATAAGTATTGAATTCACCTTAAAAACTGCCTTTCACCAGAAATATATTTTTTATGAAATCAAAACTAAAAGTTTTTAAATATTTGGAGCTAGATTTTGAAAAACGTTTGCATGTTTTAGACACCTTCTATATTATACGAAGTAGTTTTTTAATGATTCAGCTTAATAAATGATTTATCCTTCCTCTTGAATTTCGGGAATTCCCGGGAAATCTACAAATTTCCCGGGAAACGGGAAATTTTTTTTTTCCGGAAAATCCCGGGAATTCCCGAGATTTTTTTTTTTGGACGCTCTAAATATATTGTAAAAAGGAAATGCGTTTATTATTGTTTATTAAATTAGAGCATTTTTCTGACAAAAATATGGTTTTAATTTTATTATTCTTTTTTTTTTTCAAATAAAAGATTCTTTATAGATATTCCATGAATTTTGTAAAAAAATATGACAATTTCATTTCAATTTCATTCGAATAATTTAGCTTATTAAAATGCAGAAAGCTATCAATGATATTTTACGATTTTTTCTTAGGTCGATTTTTTTTCCAAATTTCTTACTCTTGTTTTTTGCAAAGGAAAATCGAAATTTTTCGCTCACTTTCTGAATTTTCGCCGGACAAAATATCACGTGATCACCGGAGCAGGTCGCCAAACCGGGAACGATAAAAATAATCACCCCCATATTTTTCACCAATTCTAATGAGTCAACACCCACTAACCTGCAAAAAAATAACATCAAGACGGTGGTAGTTGACTTTTCCAATGGGGGGACGAACTTGATATCCTTGTCGCCTTGGCCGGCGATGATCTCAAAATAGGTTCACCTTTTCGGACGGGAAACGAAACATTTTTTTCCATCTGGTTAGAATCTCGTTCCGTGCAAAATTATCGTTTGCACTTTTGGCACCTGTTGGCACCTCCGAAACCTCGAAGTTATGTCAATTTTCGAGGGGAGAGATGAGTGACTCGAACAAGTTCGATAAATGTATTCGCAGAAATTGATTATCGTATGTTACGGTAATTAAGCCTGAAACATAATTTAATAATCTTCGTCGTTTGTCACGCTCCGATTTTCAATGAAGAATCGCTCCGTTTTATTCACACAAGTGTGTGAAAACGATTTTCTGCTCATTTAAAAATGTAAGCAAATCAGAAGTCAGCCTCGGGCCGAACACTCACGCAGCAGGGGGAGGGAAATGCGAAACAGAAAAATCCACTCATCGCCTCACTTTTTAATTATAATTAATGTTTTTTTTTTTCGCTGTTTGTTTTCCGCCGTTGAAATCGCCCTCGGGACAGAACGCGACACATCGACGGTTTTAACAGCACTGATGTTATCACAAAAGAGCGAAAACCTCCTCGCGCGGACGGGGAAAATCTTGCCCTGCTATCGTCGCCGCCACGGTCGATTTCTATAATTATCCCCACCGTGCTCGTTATTCATCCCCAAAGCATATTTTTATCACATGATGGTTCATATTTGCCTCAGAACGTCCAACCGTCGGCGAGTTGGCAGCGGGCCCCTCACCTGATGAAAAATTGAGCAAAATTAAACACACACGGCCATTCGCTGGCCGGACGTCGCCCCTCTTTCCACTTCCCAACCCGATGGTCCTGGGTTCGAGCCCTTTCAACGAGTGCGCGATTTCAAGTTTTTTTTTTCGACAGATTTTCCGCTCCGATTGCCGAAGACCGACACATGACACAGTTATGACGAAGTTGGTCTCGTTGACGAAGATCTTTGCTCCTCCTCAGCAGATGATGAAGAACGGGGTGGAACAGATTATGTAATTATCGTAAATGCGTCAATAATTTTGCATGCTTTAATTATGCAAATTACGAGCGTAATCATACACATTAACTAACTCGCGCGGGGTTGAGCATACATGAGCGCACACATACACACGCACGCGGACACATTAGTAGAAGGAACATACTTTGCGCGAGCATCAAAGTTGAGAATGATGAAGATTGAAGAGCAGGAACGTGCTCGTTCGAGAATGTTTGAGTTTGAAGGAGCCTGTTGCGTTGCTGCTACGCTTTATTTTACTTTCTAGATTAAACCATTTTTTAAATTAGGATTTTGTAAGACGAAAATCAATCAAATCAAAAATGATAAAAAATCATGTTTGATCGACTTGGTGTCTTCGGTAAAGTTGCAGGTGAGGACTTCTTGGATACACGAAATTTTTCTTGCATATTTTTAAAGACTCTTTTTGTCGCAAACAAAAAATACTTTCATTGAAAAAACACATGTAATTCGATCTTTCAGTAAATTTTAGAATAAACAAACAAAAGGAGAAAATCATGATTAAAAAAAAACCAAAAAAGAATACTCAATTTTCAAATCAAATTTGCAATCGAAAGGTACAAAATTTTGTAAAAATACATCGTTTTTTTCATAATTTTTTTTTTTTGCAATTCCGTCGTGTAACTACTTACTTTTCCTGTAATTCTTGAACAACGAAATAGCCTCGATGCTGAAAAAATCCTCTTTTTGCAACTTGTTGCATAAACTACTATCATTAGGTCCTTTTAGGTACTGCAACCAGGTTAGAACCGACTTTATCGTTTTTTAGTTATTGCCATCTTGTATTTTTTTGCGTCTAATTTTTATATTAAAATAGTATTTTATGTAACAAGTTGCAAAACGAGGATTTTTTTAGCACCATGCGTACATTTATCCAACGAGGTTCACCGAGTTGGATAAATACGACGAGTGCTGAAAAAAACAAGTTTTGCACCCATTTCAGTGCTGAAAAGTGGAATTTTTCAGCATTTATTTTGAAAAATGTTGCTATTCGATTCTGTTACTTTTGGTACAGAAAAGTAGGCTATTTCGTCGTTCAAGAATGACAGGAAAAGTAAGTAATTTCACGACGGAATTGCAAAAAAAAATATTTTCGAAAAATTGAGAAAATTCCCTACGTTTTCAAACAGATTGCTCAAGAATTGATAGTGCCCTTTTTGAAATGTTTTCAATTTCGAATAATATTTTTTTAAATGAACTCAAATTTACAAATTTTTATTTTTTAACATCATAAATCGGACAATTAGTTCCTAGCATATCGGTTTTAACATTACAGGGCTATATTTGGACAACACTGAAATAATCTTATTTTTCCTGAAGAAATCCTCAGAGAAATTTCTCAGTCTGAAAATATTTTTACTATTTGGCAATTTGCAAATTTTATTTTACAAGAAAAAATACATACAATTTGTTATTTATTTATTATTATTTTAACTTTGTCAAAGATCTATATTTGAAATGTTCTGTTTAGATGGGGAAAATCCCCTAAAAATATCAAAATCAAAAAATAAAAAAAAAAGTTTCTTTTTGAAAATCATATTAAAAAACAAAAATTGAGTAAAAAACAGATCATTAATTTTTTCGTGTACCAATTTTTGTCGGTGTAGTTCTCATTCACACCTACAACTTTTCTGAAGACACCAAATCGATCAAAAAATTCTTCTAAAAGTCACATACCATTTTTGTATAAATCGTTACCAAATGTGTATGGAAAATGATATGGTCAATCTGGAAATGCAAAATAGCTTCTTTGAGCATAAAAAAGCTTCGAAAAAGTTTCAGCCAAATAAAAATTAAATAAATTAAAATTATCCAGTGACGAATGGGGGGAAACGGGCGTTTTAACGTAAATAATCAAAAAATCAATTAATAATTTTTAAAAATTTTGAAGCAAAACCAACTCATTTTATAACATTAAAATCGTGCCAGTTTTTAAAATCAAGTTGTTTTTCTTGCAATTTTTAGTCTTTCGTCAAATAAATTGGATGTCAAAAGGGACTAGGATGGAAAAAAAATATTATAACGCCATTCAAAAATACTACAAAATGATGCAATGTTTTGCTTGTCAAAAAGCTTATTTTTTGAAAAAAATGATTTTTTTTCCATCAATTGAAAGAAGTTTTGAAAAATATTTTCTTGTACTGTTTTTTTAAGAATTAAAAATCATTATAATGTGCCTTACACAGAAAAAATCATGGTAATATTATATCTAGAAGGGGTACATCTTTTATGTGAGAAAAAAAAGTATTTTACCTCAGAAAATGTGTATTTTTTCCACTTTTCTGGAGTAATGTCACTTTTTCAGTCTAAATTGAGGTAAAATTACATCATAAAAGTGGTGATATTCAACCTTCCAAAATTAAATCTTCCAAATTTACATCATTTTTTCTGTTTACCACAAAAATAGAGCTTCACATTTTTATACATCTTTATTTAAGATAATATTTAAGCAATTGTTTTATCTGTTTTTGATCTGAGGCTTTTAGGTAAAATTTTAAACCTTTTTTTGCCAATTGGTAGGTTATAGGGAAGAAAATAATCATTTGATAATTGTTTAAAACGGTTTTTAATTTGCTTTTTTGGGCAAAAGCTGTGATTGTTGCGATTTTTCTCTAACTTTCTTAATTTTGGGTTGTTTTTTTGCCTTCAGTGATGTAGCAGTGAAAAGAAATTATTGTTTAAATTTCTGAGGTCACGACATTTTTTTTGCATTTTTCTTGGATACTCAAAAAAACATTGTTATTCAACAATTAGGACTTGTGTTAGGGGGGAAGTTAATTTCAAAAGCAACAACAAAAACGGTTTCTTGATACTTTTGGTGTTTATAAATTTATAACTGTCTTTTGTATTTATTATTCAGTCTTGGAGATTTCAAATACATTTTTAATTTTCTACTGCGCAAAATTTAATTCAAGTAGCATTTAGTAAAAATCTAATTTGATTGATTTGAATTGAATAAAAAGTGGATGTCACGATATTCCATCCATTCTATCCGTTTGTCATAATTGTGACCAAATCTACTTATATTTGGGGTTTAAACTCGTCAAAAAGATTGTTTGCTTCACGATAGCTAATTTTCATAATATTGATTTAAAAAAAATCATGAAAACTTTTTTTTTTCAAGAAAGAAACTATTGCATTTTTTTTAATGGTCTGACGGAGCTGAAAAACATATCCTGAACACTCAACATTCCAGAAAGTTAAAAACCGCTGATCTCGAGGAAAAATTTGCATCTCTCAGGCATGAATTTTCCTCTCTTTCTCCCTGACACACATGTGCGCGCGACAAGTTTGCGATATCATTCATACATGCAGCTGTGGAGGCGTAACTGGACGGTTCGCCAAAGTCTTTGTCGCGACTTCGAAAAGTGGGGTGATTTCATCTCAGCCGTCGTAGTCAGGCAATTCACCCCAAATGCATTTCCAACTTTATCTGATTTCTAGTACACAGACACACAACTTTCAGTTGGCTTTTTTTTGTCTCTCTTTCTGTGAAATGCACTGCCAAGTCGCGGCGATAAGTGCCGTTTGTTGGTTGGTTGGAGGATGGCAAAAATAGACAAACCACTCCCCCCTCGGTTCATCCTGTGTGCTGCCTGCCCACCGGAATGGGTGGTAAATCCCACCCAGGAAATACGAGGAAGTTGGAGGGAGGGTTGATGGTGGAGAAGAACCCCATTTCGTTCTACATGGCACCGAGAAAAAGACATAAATATTCATTAATTTGCTTGGAAAAGGCGATTATCATCGTTTTTTAGTTCTCGGAACTTGTAGCGTCGATTTGTTTGCTCGCCGCTCTCACCGCCGGGACGACCTCCAACTCGGTACGGAACACCGCCGTCTACGGCGGAGACTCCGTGTGAGTTCTCCGGAGCTGAGCTTTGACACTCAACCCGCGAGAGCTTGGCGCGATAATTGGTCGCTGATATCATCCGCGACTTGGTCGCGGCGGCAGCTCGTAATCATTGCAGTTAATTAAAATTGTAACTACGTGAGTGGGAATTGAACGTAGATGGGAATGGCTGTACTGTAGTTGTTTAGAAGTGCATTTGTTAAATTGTTACTAGAATTTGATTCTTGAATCTTTCCGTTTAATTTTCTCAAATTCTCAGTCATCACAAAGATTGAATAATTTTTTTGTGAAAGTCTTATCTCTAAATGAAATTTTCTGCTGAATTTGTTGCACAGCAAGAAAAATCCATACAACGATTCCTCTGAACATCTCTCCGGGCCAGAAATTCAATCTGGTCATCCATCCAGCCATGCAGATTTCTCGCAACTCTAGTCAATAAAATGATAACCTCGTTCCGGTTTATCCAAAGGGGTCCAATAAACTCACCAAACCAGGCGTTCCAAGGACTGGCCACCGGTTGACAACCTCCCCTTGAACCCCCCCTCCCGATCCCTAGAACACGTAGAATTTATTTGCTTTTATTGTTGTTTTGCAGGTTACTTTTTTTTTTTTCGCTGAACCAGTGTATTCGCTTGTTGTTGCCTTTGTGTGTATGATAAATAAATAAAGTCCACACCACAGTTCAGTTCAGCCTCAGCGTGGGCGGGGTGGTTCTGACCAGGTCTCCAAAGCTGCACCACCGTGAGCTGCGGATGCATCATCCACCCCGATGCAGCCAGGGATCTTCATTAGTTCAGCTGAGTGAACTGCGCTGCGATGTGTTTATTTTGCACCGTGCAGATTTTTCTCGCGCGTAATAAATTGATACTCTGGGGGTTCGGTGCAAACAGATGCGACGCGATGTAAAAATGTAAAATAACAATATTTTTTTTGAGTTTAGGAGGATTAGTGAAAGCTATGGTTTTATGCAATATTGACGTTTATTAGAATCTGTGTAAAATCCTTGTTTTTATTTTCTGTGATACGAATTGTGACCAAAATGTGTGTAGCGAGAGTAAACTCAAACCCACAATATGCATAAAGGATTTGTTTTGAGTTTCAAATAATGTTGGTTTCCACAAACAAATTAAACCGCTCGCAAAATTAACCATTCTCAAATAATTAAATTGCATTAAATTTGCAAACTTTCCCCCACTCAAAACCCCCTTCAGCGTTCAAAACTACACCATTTCTGGTATTTCAATTAGCCGTCTTCTACCGGGCCAACCCATCATCGGGGGGCGAAATCCACGAATCGGTAACCGGAAAAGTTCCACGGACATAGTTTTCGAGCGCGCAACAGTAGAGTGTCGAAAGCATCCCCGCGGCGAACTCTCGGCGGCACGCGAAAGTTGGTCCGATAATGAACCCCCCTTCGCAGCCAGGACGAACTTTCCACGAGCGCGGACCACCAGGGTTGGAAAAGTGATTGAGCTGCGGGTACCGCGTATCGGGAGCTAATGGAATGGAATGGTTTCTGAAAGAGTGGTTTTCCAGGGGATGGAAACTAATTACAGCTGAATTGATGCACTTTAACAGAAAATGTTGAATTGTGTTACAAATGTGTTACCGAATGTTTAACAAATATTAAAAAAAATTGCTTCCTTCATAGAATTTCATATCTAAAAAAACAAATGTTTTGCTTTACTCACTGAGGATATAGCAATTAAAATAAGATCCGGATTCACTTTTTCACTCTTCTCGGATTATTTTATCATAATTCTTTTTTATTGAGTCTTAAAATTTTAAGATTTGGCAACCCTGTCTTGAGATATGACCACTCAAGTAATATACATGAATTTTTTTTATTTCGGATCTCACTTATTTGTATGTAGAATATGTCCGGATCTATTATTTGTCCTTCTGCTGGATAAGTTATCCTTTCAAACGCGTCCTCAAATTTGACGATCTGGCAACCCTGTCTCGAGTTACGACTACTTAAGTGAAATTGGTGTACCTTTTTAAGTCGGATTTCATTTATCTGCTCGAAAACTATGTCCGGATGGTCATAATACCTTCCCTACAAGCCTAAGATCCCAACGAGTTTGAAGATCTGGCAACCCTGTCTCCAGTAATGGCCACTTAAATGATATTGATTTATTTTTTGATGCCGAATCTTAGTATCTTAGGATCTTAGTCATACCGAAAACAATGTTTTCTGCGCACTTGGTTTCCATAGATTTCAATTTTCGAATACTTGATCTATTTTTGGTTAGGAGTGAGGAAGGCACCAAGCACACATTATTAAGATAAGGTTTGTTTTAATTTGAAGTTTGAGTAATATTTTTTATAAAATTAATCTCAAGCAACATTTTGGGATCAATCTAAACTTGAAGCGAAATAACAAATCAAAACATGCATAAAGAACTCATTTTTCAATAACTCGTGACGGAAGGGTTGTACTACCCAAACACTTTTTTTATTTTTCTAAAAAAAAGTGTTTTTCGAAAAAACTGTAGAAAATGTTATTTTTATGTAAAATTAAATTGCATTCAAAAGTGTTTTGTAAAATTTTGATAGAGTTCTCCGTTTTCAAGCAAAAGCCATTTTAATGTAACTTTTTAGAAAATAGTTTTCCAATTTTGAAAAATAGTATCCATGTTTGCTCATTCTTGAAATAATTAATTTCAAAAATTTTCAACTTTATGCTTTTTTGAACTTTATTGTCCGTTGGAGCGTCCAATTTCCCGTCCCGGGAAAAAAATTCCCGGGAATTCCCGGGATTTCCCGGATAAAAATATTTCCCGTTTCCCGGGAAATATGTAAATTTCCCGGGAATTCCCGAAATACATGCGGAAGTATACATTTGCCTGCCTTTTTTGGCACCAATGTTTTGAAAATTCATATAAAAAATTATTATTACATAACCTGATTTGATTTTATTCAATTCAATCTGCTGTTCATATTGAACTAATCAGTTTGTCTGTTAATTTCATATCAAGGTTGAATGCAGATAGTATTTATTTTTGAAGCATTAATAACTAGGAATATTATTTGCTTATATGTTGGGCAACAACAATTTCGCTATTATTTTGACAAGGTTTCATCTATAAAGTATGAATAGTATGGATGACGCCCAACCTATTTAAACGATTTTTTTTGTTATATCATTTGAAAATAAGATATTTACCTCATCCGGCCAAGATCAAAATTGAAATTTGTTCAGCATTTTTGTTTACCTTGACCAAATTGGATGAAAACTGAATTGATATAATACAATTTTTCAAAAAGGGTTATGCTAGAAGAATTTGTTTAAAATATTTCGAGAAATTATAATTTGAAGTTATAAATTACTGATGCACGTGATCGTCCAAGGACGTTAGAGGGTTTATTATGAAAAAAATGTCGATTAATGTCAACCACTTTTACACTTAGTAAATTATTTTACTCTAATTAATTTATTAGGCCATATAACCATTTATCTAAAATCATACAATAAATGAAACCATGAAAAATCATAAAAAAACGAAAATGAAATTTATCAAAGAATGCAACCAAATTTCAAGAACTCGCTTCAAATATCTGAAAATTTTGAGTTGTGATTGTTTTTTTTTTCTTTTCAGCTTTATGGTCACTGAGACAAATTTAAAAGCAATTTTATGGTTGTAGAGCATAGATTTTCACTGTCCACTTTGATTAAAAAAATACTTCTCAACATTTTTTTTACTTGATACGATTTGAAAGACAGCATTAACAATTATAATTTTTATATATTTTCTCAAAGTTACTTGATTTTTTACAAGCAATCAAGCCATTAATTGACCCTCACACTCATTTTAACCATTAAAGTTACTGTTCTATACAATTTTGTTGCAAAATGTTGATCAGAAACAGGATCTGAATAATTTTCGTTAAATTTCAAATTTCCCGGGAATTCCCGGGATTTCCCGGGAAATTTGTTGAAAATTTCCCGTTTCCCGGGAATTATGTAACCCCGGGAAATTGGACGCTCTATTGTCCGTCTTTGGTTGCTGAAGTAAAGCCTTGCAATGATGAAAAAAAATGAAAAATTAGATTTTCTCAGTGTTGCCCCATAAGCGAATAATTCCCCCCGCCCCTCCCCCCTCCCCTAAAATTGTCCGAACAATCAGGGAGCAGAAAAATATTTTCAAAAAACATAAAAATTTTAATGAAAATTAAAGTTAAATCAACTGAAAACAATCTGAAATGCATTTTTCTGCATTAATATTCATATTTAGCACGTTTGGGTTGGATTCAAAATATTTTCAATTTTTATGAAATTCCAATGCACAGCACCGCCAAACTTTTTTTTCGCAAAAAGTACAATTTGCGTCAATACTGGACAGGTGTATAATACATTTTAAAACACTTTATTTTATCCAAATGTTGAAACCAAATTTTAAACTTTTTTATTACTTTTGGTTTATTTTTGTTTTTTTAGAAATGGGCAATTATGGACATTATTTTTAGAAATTGAAAAACTGTGACTTTTTTTTCGCAAATGCATTTTGTTAAAGTTTATGAAATGTGATTTTTGGTTGCACATTGTATTTTATTCATTTTTCCTTTTTTTCAAAATAATTATTGTTTTTTTCTTAAATTATAAGTTCAACTAATATATTTTTCTGTTTTTAAATTTTCTGATATCTGGAGTTTTTTTAAAAGGTCC